>NC_056041.1:30269226-30556726 GCF_004379255.2 Salvia splendens | reverse complement strand
TTGTTATTATGGGTCTTCACAAATGGCATGACAAAATTCACACATAAAATATGTGGAAAATATAAAAATAGCACCAAAAAAACGAGTGCCGCTCGAATTTTAGTTGCATCGAAAATTGTAATCGATGCCTCTTCTTCTTAAAAAATCAAATTAACATTGAAAATAGGCGTTTTTTGGAAAATTTCGTGGCCCAAACCGCCTCTGGCAGTTTGCAATGGATAGATCTCGTCGAGATACTTGAAATCAAAAAAAAATTCATCGAAAACGGAGTTCTCTAGCCAAAGTTATGGCCATTTGAAGTTTCGGATGATTTCCATAACATATGTTGCGAATTTTGTCATGTTTTTTCCTAGTCTTTTTACATATAGTTGAGTTGACATATTGTACATATATTTTCATTCTTATTTGAATCATGATTTGGGATGGTTCTGTTTTTTTCAATATTCCTAGGAATTTGTGGTTCTTTTATGATGAATTGACTTGGCATAGTAACCTGATCCCATTTGAGGCGTTTAGGAGCGTAAGTTGTGGATTGTTCTGCATCAACTTGTAGGAGAATAGTTTCTCCTTTTGCAAAAGGATTCTTGCTAAATTTTGGATTTAAGTTTGAAGACATAAGCCTAAGGTAGACTCAAACATGATAGCAAAATTTTTACAATTATGGAATTCATCTCCTTGTATTTGAACATCATGAATAAGAGATTCAGAATCATGGGATCTGTTAAATCAACAGAAAAGTTTGGAGATCAATTAAAATATATCGGTCCATTACAAATATTAGTTTGAATCATGGCTAAAATAGATGTTTGGTACTTTTTAAGCCTTTTATCTCTTACAGCAAGGTAAATAGGAGTATCAACTCCTATATGAACTAAAGGTTTGACAACTATTTGGGCAAGTCCGAAGTGGGCATACCTATGACCTTGTTTTATATATTTTTTATAGATTCTCGGTTAAGTAGAGGAAAGCTTTCAGATTCATGAAGAATACTCCTAGTTTCTTCATGAGTTCTAATAGAAAAAGCAGTCTTAAAATCAATAAGACCTATCTCGTAGAAGTTTTCAACTTTTTCTTTAAGAATACTCCAATTTGAAAAATCCTAAAAGATTTATAAACTTACTGGTCATAAATAAAGAGAGGGATAGAGATTAAGATTAGGAGTTGGTTTAGATAAGAGAAACTGGTCGCAGGGGAACACTTTGCGTGGAACACCTAGACATAAGGCTTACCAACCGTCTTACAAGCTTACCAAACCTGAATTCCAACGTTTTCTTGACTAAGATGGTATCAGAGCCATTTTGTTGGCGGTAGAGGATGTTATAAGATTTATAAGCACAATAGAGGTAATATTCGAAACTGAGATGATAAGATTATCCTTAGGATTAAACTTCAAAGGGGAGAATTTGTATTGATGATCCCATTTTCTGGAAACCAAATTTGGAATGTTTTTCACAATTGTGATGGAAGGTTATGAACCAGGAGTGGTTATAATATCTTAATAAGAAAGCTCTGAACCAAGCATTCTTATAAACCTTATTGTTAAAACACGTCCCAAGGGTCGTCTCAACACTTCTATTAATAGAAACCTGTCTTGACAATCATAATACATACATTCTAATTTATGTAAGTTCTGATAGACACTAGGATCGAATCAATCCTGGCACAACGACAGACAAGAAGATGATGTTTCTCTTTGGGCATAACCTATTGTCATTGTCTAGCCATTTGAGATCCACATTTACACTTGCAAATATACTAACTCCCACTGACTGACACAACATGTAGATAGTATTGCAAGTCTTGTAAAACATGTTGTCTATCTTAGATTGTTGTTTGGAATCTATCACCTTTTTAAGGATGGATATCCAAATGAACCAATGCTACATTGTAGCTAATGGGATTATTTTCAAGTTAATCTAAGACCGAGTCTTGAGACACTCTTAGACCAATGAACTTGTTATGTTCCAAGGAACGCTCCCACTACGACATGGTTCATACAATCTTAGGTATTGAAGTTGATTTTATTAGTGCAAAAGTTTATAACGGTATGACTCCTTGGTAATGTGGAAAATCCGATATCTCTCTCTTTATCTTGAGAGTTATCACGTTGTTAGGCTTGTAGTTCATCTCTTGGTCTTCGTTCAAGAAATCCATCTTTAAAGATTACAGAACTTATAACCTTACATCATTTGGGACAACCATAAAACATACCTCAGTACTCAACTCCAATTACATGGAAACCATTCCAACATGCATTGGAACAGCATTACACCTTGAGATGTGCTAGACTAAAGTTTGGTTGTTTTTGTTTATCCTTGCTTATCTTTGTTTTCTGTGTTTGGTTGTTTTTGTTTATCCGTGCTTATCTTTGTTTTCTGTGTTTGGTTGTTTTTGTTTATCTGTGTTGCGTCTGTTGTTTGAGTCTGTTTGCATCTAGGTCTAGGACTTTGTGTTTGTTTCTTTTCGTTAGAATCGGCCAAGTGATAACCATGCACGACATTTTCCTTATTTCTTTATTTTGTCTTCAATACTTGAGGGCAATTATGGTTTAAGTGTGAGCAGTTTGAAAAGGCCAATTTCATGCATCGGTTATGGGGTTAAATTATGTGATTTCTATGAACTAACACATGTTTTAAGTTTACGTGCGTAGAGAATCTGTCAGGTCAAGGAAATGGAAGAAAAATCCACTAGGCAGAAGAAACCGAAGGAAAATGGAGTGATGAAGCCAGCTTACAATCTGACCCAGGAGATTACAGAAGTAGCGTTGAGCGGAAAAACATATTTTGAACGACTTTCTAAGATGGAAAAATTGACAAATCAACAAAGAAGATACCCTAGAAGTCCGAGCCTCAACTATAAATAGAGACACAACATGAAGAGAGGCATCATCGTTCATTCACCATTCACCTCTCGCTCTTAGCTCATCACTCCTCATACATATTTCTCTACGCACTTAGCTTTAATGGTGTTATTCTGGGAGTTCGTGGTAGCCTAGTTAAATTTCCATGGTGTAACACCGTCCTTACGAAGGGCGAAGATACAATTGCTTATTTTCTATCATTTTGAGCTGAGACTTCATTGTTTTAGAAGCACCACATTTACTATTTATGTGTTGAACCTTTAATCCAATAGTTATGGAATTTTCCGTTTTCTGTTCAGCTGATTCTGATGTTTGATTTGTGGTATTTACTAGTTTTGATGCTTTTCGCAATTGATGTTTGATTTAGAGTTGAGATCGAAGTTTATTTGTTGTTGAATTGGTTGAATCTGAATGGAGGAGTATGGATCTGATGTATCGGAATTGGTTTTTGTTGATCTGAGTTGAATTGTTGATCAGAGTTGTGGATCTGAGATGTGATGTTCTGAATTTTGCATGGTTATGGATGTTTACTCTTGTCTTCTTATTTTGCTAAGCCTAGTAGTTTATATCTAGTTATTTTGTGCTTAAGCGTAATGTTTGAATTCGGATTTATATTTGCTATGTTTTCACATGTTTGAGGCTCTGTTTTCTTTTCTGCTTACTTGATTGTTTGGAGAAGATGAAGGTACAAGTTAGTTAGAAGTCGGATCTGTTGGAAATCCGTTTACCTGACCTAGTAGATTAGTGTTTGAATTTCTCTAGTTAAATCTCATTTCTGTCAACCATGCATGCGCACAGACTTTTTCTATTCCCTAGGTCTAGTAGATAATTTAGTTACCTTTAAATTCCTCTGAGTTTAGTAGTTAAAACAAGTTTTAACCCATGAGTTGCGTGGCAGCAGCCAACCCCTTCAAAGTCACTACAGAAACACTTATTTATCATTCATAGAGTAATCAAACTCCAACTAGTTAGGCTCTGAATAATAAAGGAAGCCCAACACGAGAAGGAAAGGGGGGGACAGGTTATCACACAGACATCTTTAGGATTTCAACTCTCTTCTAGGGCTGAAATCGGAGCTCATTTTACTTTATCTTCCTGATTTCCGCCGCACACACGCTTGGTTCCCGATCTAGTTTAGTTTAGTCGTAGTTTGGTGCCGGTTCTATCACTTTAATCGTTTGTTCTGCTATTCCGCTTTGAGAAGGAGCCATGAAACAATTTCTGTATTCGTTTGTTTTTTTTAGTTTACTTTTGATGTTATCAACTCTTGAAGCTTTTGATTTAGTAAATTTAGAGTTATGATTTTGGTTCCAGCTGATATGTCCTGTTTTCATGCATGAAATATATGATGCATATATTTCTGATCTGGCTAGATCTGGCCAGATCATGAGTATGGGTTAGTTTCTTTATTACGTAGACTTAGATTAGATTTTAGGAGTAGATTTAAGTTTACAAGTTGTTATAATGTTTTGAAAATTGAACAGCCTAACAAAATTTATCTTGAGAACTCGACCTTGGATCTTCTGACTGGTGTCCCGGACTGTAGACTGATATTTGTGTGGGCAAATCTCACTAGTGTACTAGGACTTGAATAACGAAGGTAGAAATCTACTCACGGAAGGAGAGCAATTTTAGATTCTCTCTCTAAACAAAGGGGACTTAATCTAATCTTCGATTCTTAAGTGAATCAACAAGGTAAATTGGCTAACTCCGTAGTATGCATGTTTTAGGGATTATTTATGCTAAAGCATGTCTAAAATTCAAGTTATGAGCATAATACATATGATAATTACGTGAATAGAATTTGTCTAAATAATCTGCTAAATAGATCAGTTATATGTGATCCGTTAAAACGCATGCTTCCGCTACCAACCCCTCACGCGGGAGGTGTTTCTTCATTCTTCCTCATCACTGGACCTTCATAACCAAGCCCAAATCTTAAAGTGATTTGACTAATGTTAGCTCTGTCTGGTGGCTTGATTGAGCGAGGAATCTTTCCTTCGTTCCCTCGCATCTCATTCAAGGAAGTTGCGATCTGAGACAATTGCCTTGCCATCATGTCCATTGCTGCCATCTACTCCATCTGAGTGTCATGAAGCTTATGCACCACGTCATTGTTGGATTGCATGTTGTTCTGCATATGCTGTTGAGAACTGACTAGATCATGCACCATATCGTCAAGATTCCTTGGTGGCTTAGAGTTGGGTTGGCCGGAATTTAGTCATGAACCCAGGTTTGGCCCACTCCCTTGGTTCTGGCTGAAGTTTCCCTGACCTCCTGAACTGTTGTTGTACTGATTTCTTGGCCCTTGGTTCCCATGGTAATTGGGTTGGGAATTCTGATAATTTCTTGGGTAGTTCCTCTGGTGTGGCGGCACAAAAGAGTTCCCTTGCTGGGTTTGATTCATGTTCTCCCAATTAGAATGATCGCCTTGGTTCCGGTTGCTCCAGTTGTTTTGTCCCTCCTGATTTCTCCCAGACCAGTTAGTCTCCCTTTCTGGTTGGTGTGTAAACTAGGTGTTCTGTTGTGGGGGTGGCTGGGTCGGGTTATTCTCAGACCATCTAAATTGGGATGGGTTCTCCATGGTGCCTCCTTCTGTTTCCCCTGATTCCAACTCCCATCTGGATTTCAACTCCCCATCGAATTCACCTGGGCTTGGTAATCTCCTTCTTGAGGGCCATAGTATAGCTGGGGTGGAGCTTCTCCCAGGCCTAGAGTTTTCTCTTTCTCTTGTGAGGCTGGCGGGTTGATCTTCTCGATTGCACTCAAGAGTGCTTTCTCAAGCCTATCTATTCTCGCCTTCATCACCTTGCTCCTTCAGTGCATTTGCTGACCCTCTACTCATAATGTTCCTCGGGATGTTATACGCCTTCTTGGCTTCTATCAACCTCCCCAAAGTCTCTCTCACTTCACTTCCCTTGTTCTATGTGAAATTTCCCCCGCTCGAGGAATTCATCAGATCCTTTGATTCGGGGGTTGCTCCTTCATAAAACAGATAGTAAATTTCTGCCTCGATCATTCTAAGATTCAGGCAAACATCTAACAATCCCTTGAATCGCGTCCAATATTGACTCAGAGATTCATCGTACTCCTGCTTACACTCCACGATTTCTTTCTTGAGGGCGTTTGTCTTGTTTGAGGGGAAAAAATAATCCAGAAACTCCAACTTGAAATCTCTCTAGGTACGGATGGAATCCTGAGACAGCCTCAACAACCATGTGTTGGCCTCTCCCTTCAAGGCGAATGGAATTGCGCGTAGGTGATAATCTTCCTCCGTTGCATCGTTGGGCCTTTTCTGAATACTGCACAGCTTGCTAAACTCATTCAGGAACTCGTATGGACACTCGTTCCTACACCCGGAGAACGTCGGTAGAATGCCTAGCACATTTGTCTTAATTTCGATGGCCCTCTGACGCTAATTCGTGACTATAGCCTGAGTTGGCTCACCATCTAGATGGGCAGTGTGCGAACCAATCTCAGGATCTGGATCGCCCATCTGTGCCATGTCTCTGATCTTTCTCTCCTCTATATCTATTTCTGAAGACGACTCGGGATCCTCCCTTCCTGTCGAACTCCACTCCTCGTCACTTCCTGAACCAAACGGAAATGGATCTCCCGTGGTTAACCCTGATCTGGTGGTGACCGTAGATGCTGTCTCCCTGACCTGCCAAATAAACCGATCATTTCTCCACCCACATGAGTTACTCCAGTGTCCAAACCGTGAGCCTCTGCTCATAAACTGAAAATAAAGAAAAAGGATAAATCAAAACTATATACGCCAAAATCTCTAAACACAATCATAAACTATGCCATCCATCTCCGGCAACGACGCCATTTGAAACTCTCTCTGGAAACTGTGTGTGCTTTTGTGCTTGGTCAAGCTTCTCAAACCCAGAGAATCCGCTAGATCACAAGGTCTAGGAACTCAGAGGATCCTGGAAGTCTCGGTCGTCGGACACACAAATTCCGCATTCAAAACCCTCAACCCTCTATACTATGAATTAGTACAGGGAAGTAGGGATCGATCCCACGAAGACAGATGCGTAAGAATGGATTTAAAAGACTCTGGAAAGGGGGTTGGCTGCTGCCACGCAATTTTGGGGTTGAGAAAATTATAACTAGGCTGGGGAATGAAAATTGGCTGACATTAGACCTAGGAAACACAGAACATCATGCAAGCATGAAACATCATCTTAACTTCAATATCTTAACAAACTTCCTCCACCTAGCAAACCGCTACCTAATCTAGCTAAACAAGAATCAAACATGCAGTGGGGACCATTTCCCGAAAACAGTAAAGTACGG
This sequence comes from Salvia splendens, assembly GCF_004379255.2. Taxonomy (NCBI): domain Eukaryota; kingdom Viridiplantae; phylum Streptophyta; class Magnoliopsida; order Lamiales; family Lamiaceae; genus Salvia; species Salvia splendens. Next base: position 30,549,561 of record NC_056041.1, on the reverse strand, counting down.
ATGAAAGGCTGCAAATAACTAACTATGAATTTAACCAACAACGTTCTGCATCTCGTCGCCTGATTCAAGCTCGAACATGGAGAAAACAGAGTAATAATCCAGATTCAAACAGGACATAATAATTCGGACGTCGGAAATGGGCGATTAATCGGAAACCAAACAAATCTACTTCTACTAGATGAAGTAAACAGAAACACAGAAACGAGTCATCAAAATTCATGCAAAATCAACCAACTCTGTTTCAGATCCACACGTCGAACACTTAATCCACTCCGGATCCAAGCAATCCGAACCCAATTACGATAAAAAACAACTCCATGAACTCCGATTTAACAAATCCACTCCGATCAACAACAATCCAACCACGATTCAATTCCAATTCACCAGATCGAGTGCGAAAAGCATCCATTCATGTAAACAACCCCAAACTCAGAATCAAACATCATCAAAACTCAAAATCAACATCATCATGAAAGAAAATAGAAATTCCATAGATAGATAAGCAAGGTTCAACAAATAACCAAAGTCGAGCTTCGAACATCGAAGACTCTGTAGAATTCTGAACAGAAAAACAAAATGAAAGCGGATAAATTGTTTCTTCTCCTTACACGAGGACGGTGGTACACAATAGCCAACTGAAAATGAGCCAAACCCCTATAGATTCCTGATCACCCCAAGTGTGTGTAGAAGTATGTGAAAGTGAGCTCAGAGCCAAAAGTATATCCCCCAAAAATCCCCTCCAAAAATAATCCTCTCCAAAATAATCCTCTTCAAAATAATCTTCTTATGTATATTGCGTGCTCTCTCTTTTATAGACGTGGAGGCGATCATCTAGAAGCTTTCTCTTGAATTCTCCGTTCTGCCCTCCAGCTAATGATCTACTCCGTCTGGCAATTTTTCTTCATTCTGCTCACTTTCTCGCTAATTTCCTTCGCCAGGTGATTATCTTCTTTCCTTCCTGGACCTGGCGATTTCTTGCACACACCTGGCTTAAAAGATGTGTTAGACCCCGCAAATTGTTGAATTTAACCCCATAACCGATGAATGAAATTAGCCTTATCAAGTAGTAAGGACTACAGGCAATAGGAGAACTTAGTTGAGCTTAATTCTTTCGAATCTACTGGACCCGCCACATTGTAAGGGCACCCCCTAGCTAGCAAAGTTGAGCCAATGTAGAATTCTCCTTTCTTTTGACACCTCAGCTTTCATATCATGTGAACAAGGGGGCGGAGTGGGGACAACTCACCATTCGGGGTAAGAGGTGTTGGGGTTTGGAGCCCCTTGCACAGCGGAAGACATGCATTCACAAATAAATCATACATATGGATCTATTTGACCGATTATAGGATTAATTGATTCACATGTTAAACATTGAATTGCATACAAGAATGCACAAAAAACATGCTTAAGGAATTAAAATCCTAATTCATGATATTCTACGGTTTAGGATTACCGATCTGATTCTCCAAAGAATCGACGATTGCTTGCGCCTTCTCCACGTGATGATCTTTGTATCCAACCACAAATCTTCTAATCTGTATCCGGAACTCAGATAATGACTTTTGGGTGGGCAAAGCTTGTCAGAATCGAAAATGACTTGATTAGAAAGGAGACAGAATATCAGTTTTGTCAAAAACCAATTTTTTCGTCCACTCCCAGAGGCGAGCATGAAAATTTACTCTTAAATTGTCATTGAATCTCCTTTCTAATCTCCTTTTATATAGAGTTATGATGGGCCAGATTAAGGATCCATGGAGGTTGGACTTGGGCCAAACCTGTTGGACTTTTACTAATTAAATTGAGCCCCAATTTAATATAAGTCCAATAGAATATTATTATCATCCACTATAGTATAATAATATTGACTGCCCGTCCAATCCCAAATTACGAGTAATCCGGGATTTACCTCTTTAACTTATTACTTCCCGTGTTTAAGATATAAATATCCATTAATTAATTTAAGTATGCTATTTGACTTTAATTAATTAATATCTTTTTCCAAGAGTTGTTTAGTTCAAAATCTTTATTTATTATTCTGGAATAAATTCCAACCGGCCGGGTTTCTGAATAATAAAACCTTTTTCGATCACCTCTTGAGGATATTATCAGACTGGACTCACCCAGCACACGATTCATTGCAATAACAATACTAGCACCTCTAGATATTGATCACCACTACCCAAGATACCAGGATTCTTGGATTGCGAAAAATCCACACCATTTGATAAATCAAAGTAGTGCATAATCAATATCGTATGCTCAATGTTATGTCAACAATGATTAAGAAATAACAATCACCGAGACCTCGTCTTTCAGTAAATAGCAAGAAAGACTTATCTCAACTGTTAGATCCTTCAGTACTATACCACACCAGTGTCATTTATTTCCTAAGGTAAGGAAACATGCGGACTGACATTGTAACCTTTCACTATAGGTAGCCAAAGCCTATCTGGGTTGTGAAATTCTATTTCTCTTCTACAAAGGACCGACTGCGTCACCTTCTGTGAACGTCGTTCACGACCAGTCTACTATGCCGAAGAATTAGACTTATTTGCTTCTTATACATTTACATGTTTGAGAAACATCTTATAAATGCATAAGCAAACACCAATGCGATAAAATTAATTATTCTCGCCTTGGGTTAAAAGTGGATTGTAGAGTTTATTGTATACAAGCAATTCTATCCGTGCAACATGCTCAAAATATGCTTTTCAGTATACCAATCCTACCAATCTCCCACTTATACTCAAAATCATGCTTTCGAGTATACCCACCGCCAAAACTCTCCCACTTATACTCTAAGCAGGTCTCGGGCCATGATACATCGAACTACCGTACTTTTCACCTCATGTATAAAACATGTTGCCATGTAGCCATTTTGTGAAAAGTTCTGCCAGGTTGTTCTCTGATGATATCTTGGAAACCATAACGTCTTGCTGCGCACTTAATCCTTAATTAATTTAATACTTCATCACTATGTGATTGCTTAGCTTTAACAGATCGTGTTTCCCTTGAGTTAGACATATGACTAGAGTAATTATAACAAAATATAATACTCATACACATACTCGGAATCACGGTCAAAGCTATTAGGAAGTTACTGAGATTAACAACTACTTAGTAGTTTCTGATGAAACCACACTTATAATTTTTATGAGAGTCTATGATGTAATCACACTCCTTCATGACTCAGTTTTCAACTCCTAACGTTAACACATAGTCAGAGGATAACTCGATCATCAATCAATTATAAAATCGAGTCGATATAACCTAAAGGACATAACATGGATGTCTGGTAAACTAGAGCATACCGTTTAGTCTTCTTCAAGTACTATAGTATATTCTTTACACAATCCAATGTCCTTGGCCATGGTTAAAATGATATCATGCTTCTATGCCAACGGCAAAGCTAATATCTAACTTAATACACATCATAGCATATATGAGACTTCCAATTATGGAACTTGTCTCATTCTTCTTGATCTCATTCAATGTCAAAAAACACTTGACTAGAGACAAAATAATTCCGTCTAGAAAAAGAAAAACTTTTTCTTGGAATTTTCAATGCTGAAGTGTCTAAGTATTGTGTAGATGTAGGATTCTTTAAGAAAACATACATTCTTTTCTAGCAATCTACTGACACAGATGCTTAGAATGTAACTAGATTATCTTAAATCCATCATCCTTAAACTGGGTAGACGACCAGTTTCCTACGCTAGATAACCCTCTTAGTTGTTTATCAACTTTTATAGATGTTATCTTCGTAGAGTACCAAGAATACCAAATATAGTGCACTTTTAACTTTCTTGCCTTGTATTACATAACCATTAAGATATTCCATGCAAATGATCTCCTCAAGACTTCTACTTAAAGAAAACTGTCTTGGCAATCATAGTACATACATCCTAATTTATGTAGGCTACAATAGACAATATACAGATCGACTTCGGCAAAAATGGCAGGCGAGAATATAATTCTCTCTGGGTATAATCCTTTGCCATTATTCTAGCCTTTTGAGATCCATGTTTACACTTGCAGGTCCACTAGCTCCCACTGAATGAAATAGTCTATGGGTAGTATCGCAAGTCTTGCAAACATTCTTGTCTATTTGAGATTGTTATTCAGAATCTATCATCTTATCAAGAATGATTATCTGAATAAGTCATTGCGTCCTTGTAGTTACAGGGATTATGTTCAAGTTGATCTAAGACTGAGTCTTAAGACTCTTTTAGACCCATGAACTTATTATGTTTGCAAAGAACGTTCCCACTACGACACGACTCTTACAATCTTAGACACAAACGTTGATTTTCTTAGTGCATAAGTTTCTAATGGTATGACTTCTTGGTTAAGATAGAAAATAGATATTCTCATTATCTTGAGAATTATCATGTTTGTTAAGCTTGTAGTTCTCCTCATAATCTTCATCAAAGAATCTAGTATTCGTGTAAACAAACACATATCTTGCCATGAAGATTATAGAACCTGTACCTTTTCTATCATTTGGGACAACCTTAAAACATACCTCAGTATACAACTCCAATTACTTGGATACCTTTTCCAAAACATGTGTTGGAATAACTCCACACCTTGTGATGTGCTGGACTAGACTTGCCTCTAGTCCACAACTCGTGTGTTGTAGAAGGTACTGATGTTATGGTAGTTTCTTTAAGGTATGACTCATTGTTTCCAACGTATATCCCATCAATGATAAGGTGTTATTGAGTAAAACTGTTCACTTATCGAACTTGTCTTCGAGAGACTTCGATATCTTCTTATATGACTATCCCATTCTTTAGAAGAATGCTTGGAGTAGTCAACTAGGATTTAACTCCTACCACTGATCTTAACTCATGTGCTCGTCTCCTATGCTGTAAACCATTGAGACTTACTAGTCTTTTTATGTTGCATCTCTATAAGAATTCTGAATCCCTTGAACCACCAAAACATTCTAACTTATTGTGCATCAACCAGACTTACTTGACTTTCAAGCTATTTAACAAGTAAGCTGTTAAAATCTCGATAGTCACTTGAGTTAGACAAAATCAGTTTGAACAATTACTAAGTACTTTCTTGGCCTTATTTTTAAGTGCCATAAATACTTTATCATTAATTGTTTAAGAAATTAAACTGTCGTGTTAAACTCAATCTTGTTGCATTTATATAGTTTAGGTACTATGATGTATAATTTATTTTTCTATGGTACTATGATAGATATTCGATCCACATTTCTCAACAATGCACGCATTATCAAATGACATCGAACATCGTTTAATCATTAACAATTTTAGAAACTGAATATAAATTCATTCTAAACAAGACTGTACCAATAAAACAAAATCTCTAACATCAAAATAAAACAATAAAGTGAGCATAAATAAATAGCTCCCACTGCAACAACTGCCCAACTGGATCTAGATCTCTCTTTTAGAAATTGCATTGTTATCTAATTCATTGACCTTCTGTAGAAGAGGTCAATCCGACTCACAATGCATCTTCTCTTTGCATTCATCAAAATTTTTCTGGTCTTTCTTGTTTTCAGCAGACATTGATGACAATTCGGCTTTTCCCTCTTTCCATTACTAGTCTTCTGTTCGATTGAACTAAGACATAGGAAAGATGCAGCTTTAACGAATTTGTCATCCATCATGTTATCTTCCTCTATTAGTAATAAAGTGAATATCATCTAGAAGGTTTCCAACTATTAAGTAACAACCTTCATATAATCACTTCCTATTATATTTGGCGATGAACTGAGTGTAGAAACTATTTGAGTAACTGAATTAGAAGATTCCTCAAAACATTCTATCTCTTGTGGATATTCCAATAGAATCTGGACATCGTCCTTATTGGATATTCCTCTTTCATCAATATAAACCAAGACGTGTCTTACTACTTAAAAGAAAGTAGTTTGACCTTCTATCTCAAAGAACTTGTCAGGTACATGCATGAAATGCATTCTTAAACTTTCTTTATAGAATTTTGTCAAGGAAATAGAGGACATGAATTGGTGAATACAAACTTTAAGTTTTCAGCAATGAGAATCTTATCCATTTTATATTTCCAGTCTACATAATTTTGGCCTTCGAGTTTGATTTCTTTAAGGTTCGCAGACATTATTAAGAATTTGGCTGAGAAGAAATAAAACTATTTATCACATACTATGCTTAATACATAATCGCAAACAACCACACAACAATTTACGTATCTCGCAACCGTGACAACCAAAATAAGTACGCCTCTAGGGAGGTCATACAAATTTGGATTCCAACAATTTCCTGGTCACAATACCGACGGATAGTCCAGAGACCACTAAGGTGGCATGGCCGCCAAATATTGCCTAAGCATTTACCATAAATATTTGCATCTAGGAATTTCATTTCTGTTTTGATACTCCTTCTAGGGATGGTCGTACGTCACTAACAAAATTCCATAGCTATCTTATAAATATGTTTAAACACATGAACTTGCAATTTCGTAGGATTATGGCTCCCACTAGGGTGGGTCGCGATAATATTAGAAACATGCTTCCAGTTTAAACAATTTACCATTAAGAAGTCTAATCTTATGAACTTGCTATTTCGTAGGATTATTGCTCCCACTAAGGTGGGTCGCGATAATATTAGAAACTGCTTCATATATAGACCAATTTATGGAGACCATATACAACGCACTGTTGTAATTATCGCTTAGTCATTTTAAACATGGTTTTTGCATAATTATCACATAAGTTGATGAGGCAGACAATCCACTTAAAACGGATAATCACCAAATAAACAGATAAATCCATTTAATAATATGATAATTAATCTTACTGGATAATTATTGAAATTATTTAATTAATCTAGGGAGATTTAATTAAATAATTAATTCATTATCTTATCCAAAATAGGAATTTAGGATTTGATATGATTAATCTAAATAGAATGGAATCTATCTAAATCATCTTAGGATTATTCTAGATTTTACATGGATAAAATCAAATCCTAAAATTCAAGATAAAACTGACCTTGGATTATCATTATCTAAATCTTACCAGGATATTTCAGGATAAAAACAAATTTCTCCAAATCCATAAGAAGAAGATAAAATCCAATCATTCTAAGATTTAAACTATCTTAGATTATTTAGAATACGAAACTAGAGTATATCATATCTATTTGGATTTATTCTAGATAAAATTAACTTTATCAAAATGCAATTAGATTAGGATTATCTTATATTATCTTTATCCAAATTTATCTAGGATATTTTCTAAATATAAATAAATATATATTTATATCCATAAAATTAGGATAAACTAGAATTAATATTAATTAATTCAACTAGGATTTAACTAGATAGAACTAAATCTATCTTAAATCCAAAAGATAATTACAATACTGGATTAACAATTATCTAAATCTTCTAAGATATATTCTAGACAGATATAAATCTATCAATATCTATAAGATAAAGATACATTTAATTATCTAAATCTACTAGGATATTTTCTAAATAGAATTAATTCTACAAATATCCACAAGATAAAGATAAACATGGATTTTAATTATCCAAATCTACTAAGATATATTCTATATAGATATAGATCTATCAATATCTACAAGATATGGATAAACTTAATTAATATTTATCTTAGTCAATCAAGGATTCAACAAGATAGAATAAAATCTATCTAAATCCATATGACAGAAATAAATTTAATTATTCATCCAAATTTATCTAGGATTTATCTAGATAGAATCAAATCTATCCAAATCCATAAAATAAGGATATAATCCAAACTTAATTAATTTATCTAGTCTATCTAGGATTTATTTAGATAGAATTAAATCTATATAAATCAATAAGACAAAATAAAATTAATTATAACTATCCTAATTTATGTAGGAATTATCTAGTAGAATTTAATCTATCTAAATCCATAAAATAAGGATAAATATCCAATTAATTCATAATTTAATTAAGATTAAATTTTAGATATACTCAATTCTTATTCACAATTAATCTTGAATCTATCCAAAATTAAGTTTTGTAGGGTTTAGGAAAACCCTAACTAATTTCGAAACTTTCTCCAAACTAGTTCCTAGGATTTGGGAAACCCTAACTAATTTGGAAAGCTGCGCTTCCACACGAGCTCGGAAACGTCCCCAACGAGCTCCCACTCGTTCCGCCACCTGGGCTGCTTAGCATAATGCCCAGCCCGACGTTGCTGATGGAGCTGCTCAGGGAGGGACGCCGCTGCTGCCCGACGTCAACGCTGCTGCGTCGTCGTCGCTGCATTGTTTCCCCACTGATGCGTCGCTCCCACTGCTTCGTAGCTGCTGTGACAACAGCCTCCTCCGAGCCCGGGAACTGCCCACGAAGGGCTCCCACTCGAAACGCCACCGCTGCTGTAACTTCTGATCAGCCGTTAAGCTGCGTATGCTGCTGCACGAGTGACACCCAGCCGCCATGTTGGTGTCCGTAGCAGCCTCCGTGACGCCGCAACCTGTTCAGCTGTCAAGGCGTCTCCGCGAATATCGCGGTGCAATTCTCCACGATTTGAATTATTCCATACTCGCTCACGCGAAAAAAATGCAACAAACAAACAAATTTAGCGGTGGATTCATGCGGTGATGCCTAACTGAATTAACCAAATTATATGTATAGATATAATTATTACGTGTATCTAATCATTAAACAAACAAAAGTGAATTAAATCACTTAGTCATCACGTAATGATTAAAAGCTTATAGAAGTAAAAAACTTCCACATTCTAGCCTTCTTTGATCGCTAGCCCAACCGGCACCAAATACATGCGCCGGTCGTTGTTGAACCGGGTCTTCATGTTCTTAGGTTTTTAGTCATCGAAAACCAAATGAAGAAACACAAGTGATGAATCGGCGAATTTTCGATGGTGAAGAATGCAGGAAAATACAGATCACGACACCGAGAATTTACGTGGTTCGATTTACTGAGGTAAATCTACGTCCACGGGAAGAAAAGAGGGCAGAGTTGTATTGCTTGATCTGTTTTTTACAGCTTACAATACAGACTTGCTATTTTATATTTGATCTCTAGAAAGCGAGAGAGTCTAACCCTATCTATCTGATCTAGGTTCTATTTATACAAAGGACCAAGATCGTGGCATGCAGCACCATTTACTAGGTAGTGGATGTCGTGGAGATCGTGGCGATCTTGCATGGGTCCACTATCCTGCATGAGTTAACGACTGCTTGACACCACTAAATAGATCGTAGGTGTAGTGGAGGTGGAAATCCTGCATGAGTCCACTATCTCCTAGTTCGGTCGAATACTGAGACCGAACTGCTGAATTATTGCCGAGCAGCTTTTGCCGATCTGAGAGTAGAGCTTGATGCCGACCTGAGAGCAGAGTTTGATTGGTTGGCTTTTACCGAGCTGTAGGCTGGGGCCGAACTCTTTGGTTGTGCCGGACTGATACTCTTTAGTCATGCCGAACTGATACTCTTTCTTGGGCTTTAGGCTGATGGGCTTTGCTGCTGTTGGGCTTGTTTAGTACGTACTCCATCACTACCCCCCCCGAAAAGTGAAGTGAATCACTTCGGCATTCTGGATAAAGGTACGGGGTAAGTTGATGTTTGTCCTCGGTCTGATGAAGTGAACTCTTCTTTGACCGGACTTGGTTTGCGTCCTAATTTGGCGAGTTTTATCGCTCGGATCGAACTTTCCGTTGTCCTAATTTGGGGATCGGACTTTCCCTTGTCCTAATTCGGCGAGTTTTATCGCGTGGATCGGACTTTCCCTTGTCCTAATTCAGGCAAGTTTTATCGCGTGAATCGGACTTTTGTTGCAGTTCGTTTCAGACGAAGTGCTTGATTTTTAAGCCGAATTGTGGTCTTGTATCCTCTTTAGAAGCTTGGACTTCACAATCGTTGGCTTATTGCAGTTCGTTTCAGACGAACTGCTTGTTTAAGCTGAATTGTGGTCTTGTATCCTCTTTAGAAGCTTTGACTCACAATCGTTGGCTTGTTGCAGCTCGTTTCAGACGAACTGCTTGTTTAAGCTGAATTGTGGTCTTGTATCTTCTGTAGAAGCTTTGACTCACAATCGTTGGCTTGTATATGTTCTAAGAAGGGGATCAGCCTTCGAAGAACAAGATACCTCAGTAACATTTGTAAGAGACGACACGCACAGAGACAGACAAAACACACAGACAAAACGCACAGAGACAAATAAAGACCAAGTAAACCAAATAAAGCACATTGACTGAACAGGACTCAAGACTGACTGACCGGACTGTCTCTTACAAATGGAACTTTTTGAGGTTGGAAATGTGCCATGTTCGGGGTACCTGTTCTCCTGACATGTGAGCCAATTTGTAAGACCCTTTGCCGAGGACTTCTGACACCCGATACGGACCTTCCCATGTGGGTTCGAGCTTGCCCAGCTTTTCTGCTCGGCTTACTTCGTTGTTTCTCAAGACGAGATCTCCCACTTGAAATTGCAGCTTCTTCACCCTTTGGTTGTAATACCGGGCTACTTGCTCCTTGTACTTGGCTGCTTTTATGCATGCCAATTCTCTTCTTTCTTCGGCAAGATCTAGCTCGGCTCTCAGTCCGTCGTCATTCATTTCTGAGGAGAAATTTAGAGTTCGGGGACTGGGTACGCCGATCTCCACCGGAATTACGGCTTCAGTGCCGTACACCAGACTGTATGGAGTTTCACCGTTGGAGGTTGTGGGTGTAGTTCGGTAGGACCATAGGACTTGAGGGAGATTTTCTACCCATTGTCCTTTGGCTTGTTCTAACCGAGCTTTTAACCCTTTCACCAGGATACGATTTGTTACCTCCGTTTGTCCGTTTGCTTGTGGATGAGAGACCGAAGTGAACCGCTGTTGAATATTCAGCTCTTGGCACCAATTCTTGAACGTCTTGTCGGTGAACTGAGTCCCGTTATCCGAGATGAGGATGTGGGGTATGCCAAATCGGCACACTATGTTCTTCCAGACGAAATCCAATGCCTTCGAGCTCGTTATCGTAGCTAATGGTTCAGCTTCCACCCACTTCGTAAAGTAGTCCACGGCAACGATTAGGAATTTCATTTGCCGAGGAGCTTGAGGAAGTGGTCCCACTATGTCTATGCCCCATTGCATGAAAGGCCAAGGGCTCTGCATAGTGGATAGATCGGTCTGCGGCATCCTTGGGATATTTGCATGGATTTGGCACTTCGGGCAGGTCTTGACGAGCTGCACTGCTTCTTGTACCAAGGTTGGCCAATAATATCCCCATCTTAGAACTTTTTTAGCTAAAGCTCTAGCTCCGATGTGGCTGCCGCACGATCCTTCATGAACTTCTCTGAGGATGTAGTCCGTCTCTTCTGGTCCTACGCACCGCAATAACGGCTGGAGGTAGGACTTTCTAAAGAGGACTCCTTCATGAAGTTCGTACCGAAGTGCTCGGCACGTGATCTTCCGAGCTTCTCTCTTATCCTCGGGCAATTGTCCTTGATCCAGATACTGCAAGATTGGCGTCATCCAGTTCGGCGAGCTGGATACTGAACGTACTTCGGCTTCATCAATGCTTCGATGCATTAATTCTTCCGCCTTTGAGCTCGGATCTGAGGCCAACTTACTTAAGGTATCTGCTCGGCTATTTTCCGCTCTGGGAATGCGGATTATCCGAAAATAGGAGAAACTTCGGCTGATGCTTTGCGCTTTGTCCAAATACTTCTTCATTCTCTCGTCACGAGCTTCACTTGTACCCAACATGTGATTTACTATGACTTGTGAATCACAATGGACTTTGAGAGATTTGACGAGCAGACTTTGCGCTAACTGGAGTCCGGCCAGGAGGGCTTCGTACTCGGCTTCATTATTAGTAGTGGGGAATAGGAACCGAAGTGAGTAGGTTACCTCGTGTCCGTCGGGAGCGACAAGTAAAATACCAGCTCCACTTCCCATCTTGTTTGAAGCTCCATCTACGAATCCGCTCCAGCAGTCCGGCGGCTCTTCTTCGGATTCCAAGGGCTGTGCTAGTTCGGCATTGGCAGAATTTTTCTGTTCGGCAATGACAGGGATTGCTTGATCGAACTTGGCCTCTGCAAGAAAATCTGCCAAGGCTTGTCCCTTGATGGCTTTTCGAGGTAGGTACTCGATTGAGTGTTCTCCCAGCTCTATGGCCCATTTGGCGATTCTGCCTGATGCTTCTGGCTTGGTCAAAACTTGCCGAAGAGGCAGATCGGTTAAGACGCATACCTTGTGAGCATAGAAGTATGGCCGCAGTCTCCTTGCTGCATTTACTAACTCCAGAGCAATTTTCTCTAGAGGTTGATACCTTGTTTCTGGACCTCTTAATGCTCGGCTTGTAAAGTAGATGGGAAACTGCTTTAGGCCTTCTTCTCGTACAAGCACCGCGCTAATGGTTTGATCGGATGCCGCTAAGTATAAGAAAATCACTTCGGCATCTGTTGGAGCAGAGAGAATTGGAAGCTCGGCTAGATAACTTTTGAGCTCGTCAAAAGCCTTTTTCTGCTCGGCTCCCCACTCAAACTTTGGTGCCTTTTTTAACACTTTGAAGAACGGTAGTTGCTTTTCGGCTGCTTGGGAAAGGAATCTATTCAATGCGGCTAGACATCCAGTTAGTCTTTGCACATCGTGTATGGACTTCGGCATCGCCATGTTCTGAATAACTTGAACTTTTGAGGGATTTGCCTTGAGTCCGTCCTTTGAAACCCAACAACCCAGAAATTTTCCCGAATCTACCAAAAAGGTACATTTTTGGGGGTTGAGTTTGAGGTTGGCTTTTCGGAGCACGTCGAGAGTGGATTTGAGGTTGTCTTCGTACTCCGAAGTGCTTTTGCTTTTGACGACTATGTCGTCGACATACACTTCAACCTGTTTTCCGATTAGGTGCCGAAAAAGCTTGTCTACCATCCTTTGATAAGTGGCTCCGGCATTCTTTAAACCGAATGGCATCTTTTTATAAGCGAAAATGCCGAAATCGGTAATGAAAGCTGTTTTCGGAGCGTCACTCTCATCCATCAACACTTGGTGATATCCTTTGTATAAATCAAGAAAACAGAAAATTTCGAAGCCGATCAAAGCTTCTACTTTTTTATCTATATTCGGAAGGGGATAGCAATCTTTAGGACAGTGCTTGTTTAGATCGGTAAAATCTATGCACATCCGCCATCCTCCTTCTTTTTTCTTGATCATCACAGGATTGGCCACCCAAGAAGGATATTTCACCTCGTATAGTACATCCGCTTTTAGTAATTGGCGGACTTCGTCATGGATGACTTGGCTTCTTTCTGCCGCAAAGAGTCTTTGCTTCTGTTTTACTGGCCGTATTGAAGGATCAATATTTAACCGATGAGTGATTACCTCGGGGGGCACTCCGGTCATGTCCAACAGAGACCATGCAAAGACATCTTTGTACTCCTTGAGGAGCTGAATGGTCTTTTCCCGGAGTAGAGGCGTTCCTGTGAAGCCGATCTTGACCGTTCTGGATGGATTATCTTCGTATAACTGAACGGTCATTGAGTTCGGCTCTGAAGTGACTTCGGTCATCTCGCTTGCCTCTGACTCCGGTTGCTGTGATTGCTATGCTTGATGGTGCCGAACTGATTGCTCGGCACTTTTAAGCGCAATCTGCAGACATTCTTTTGCTCTCTTTTGATCACCTCGGATGACCGCTATCCCACCTTTAGTGGGGATCTTAATGGTGAGGTGATAAGTAGAGCAAACGGCCCGAACTGTGTTGAGCCAGTCTCTCCCCAGGATGATGTTGTACGGGGACCGAGCTTTCACCACAAAGAACTCGATCATCGTATTGGAGCTTGTAGGTGCTTTTCCCACCGTGATCGGAAGGCTGATAATACCTTCAGGGCGGGTGTCCTCCTGGGCGAAACTTTTCAGAGGAAGTGGAGCCGGACTGAGCCGAGCTGGATCCACTTCCATTTTATCGAAACATTCTTTAAAAAGAATGCTGACTGACGCTCCTGTATCCACAAATACTCTGTGGACCAGTTTGTTTGCCACTCCGGCTTGAATGACAATAGCGTCTTGGTGAGGAGAGATGGCTGGGACGGGATCGGCATCTGAAAATGTAATCACTTCGTCTTTCTTCAGCCTTTTATGTGTTGGCTCCTCTTGATTGGAACCTCTGCGTTCTGCTTTTAGGGACGACTTAGTCTTCCCGGCAGGGAGAGCATCAATAGTCTGGATTACTCCATCATATTGCGGCTCGTCGTCGTCTTCGGGATCCTCATGCCTTTTCGGATCCTGAGGATTGCAGTTCGCACCTCTCTGCCTTTTGTTCTTTTTCGGCTGCTTGCTTTGGTATTTTTTTAACGTTCCTGTTTTCACAAGAACATCAATACCTGCAGCCAAATTTCGGCACTCCTCGGTATCGTGACCGTGGGCTTGATGGAAGGAGCAATATTGATCCTGAGGTCGGCGCGCGGCCGATTTCGTCATCCGCCTTGGTTTTTCGAACATATCGGAATGTAGTTCGAAAATTTCCGCTCTTGACTTGTTTAAGGGTACGAACTGAGCGGGCGGCTTCTCAGGATTGAGACGTGGCCCCAATCTGCCTTGTACCGGCGCCCTTTGAATTCTTTCAAATGGAGTCCGGCGAGGATGCCCCTGATCGCTATGATCGGGCTTCCTTCTGTCTCCTCGGGACGATGAGCTGTCTAACGACCGTTTGCGACGGTCTGCCTCATCGGCACGGGAGAACTGGTCCGCAATGTCCCACATCTCTTGAGCTGTTTGCGGACTGCATTCCACGAGCTTTCTGTAGAGAGCTCCGGGCAGGATTCCATTTTGGAATGCCGAAATGACAAGTAGATCGTTGAGATCATCTACTTGTAGGCATTCCTTGTGGAATCTCGTCAGGAAGTCGCTGATCTTTTCGTCGCGACCTTGACGTATAGAAAGCAGCTGAGCCGAAGTAATTCGGGCTTCCGCTTTCTGAAAGAACCTCCTGTGGAAAGCATCCATTAGATCTCGGTAGGATCTAATGCTGCCTTGAGGAAGGCTGTCGAACCACCTTCTGGCGTTCCCGATGAGCAGCTCGGGGAACAGCTTACACATATGGACCTCATTGAGACCCTGGTTCGCCATATTATACTGATAGCGTCCCAAGAAGTCATGAGGATCCACTAGCCCGTCATAAGTCATTGACGGTGTCCGGTAGTTCCGCGGCAAAGGAGTTCGGGTGATATCGTCCGAGAACGGAGTCTTTAATGCTCCGTACATGGCGAACCCGACATCTCTTCGGTACGGAGGAGATGGAGTTCTCCTGTGGTTCCGGTACCGAGGAGGAACAGGAACATGTCGGGGTTGAGGATTCTTTCTCCTGGAAGACACGTCACTACTGCGGTAGTGACTTTCATGTCTGGATGAGGAGGGAGAATCCGCCGTTGTCTTCTCCGGCTGTTGGCTCTTCTGCAGGAAGGTTAAGAGCTCCTCCTGCTTCTCGGCCAAGAACAGCTTGACAGCTTCATTTAAATCGGGCTGCTGGGAAGACTCGGTGCGATGACTCCTGGAGTGGCTTGTTCCTCCTTCGTGAGAACCGGAGGTAGATGTCTCCCGAGGCCGTTTTTCAGACCTGCGAGCTGGACTAGCTTCCTCACGGTGATCACGAACGGTATTACGGGTGGTATGTGATCCGGTATGCATTTTTTTGGGGTGGAAAAAGGGTCAAAAATTCGCTTTATCACAAATTTGGTTCTCTGTTTCCCACAGACGGCGCCAGTGATGAATCGGCGAATTTTCGATGGTGAAGAATGCAGGAAAATACAGATCACGACACCGAGAATTTACGTGGTTCGATTTACTGAGGTAAATCTACGTCCACGGGAAGAAAAGAGGGCAGAGTTGTATTGCTTGATCTGTTTTTTACAGCTTACAATACAGACTTGCTATTTTATATTTGATCTCTAGAAAGCGAGAGAGTCTAACCCTATCTATCTGATCTAGGTTCTATTTATACAAAGGACCAAGATCGTGGCATGCAGCACCATTTACTAGGTAGTGGATGTCGTGGAGATCGTGGCGATCTTGCATGGGTCCACTATCCTGCATGAGTTAACGACTGCTTGACACCACTAAATAGATCGTAGGTGTAGTGGAGGTGGAAATCCTGCATGAGTCCACTATCTCCTAGTTCGGTCGAATACTGAGACCGAACTGCTGAATTATTGCCGAGCAGCTTTTGCCGATCTGAGAGTAGAGCTTGATGCCGACCTGAGAGCAGAGTTTGATTGGTTGGCTTTTACCGAGCTGTAGGCTGGGGCCGAACTCTTTGGTTGTGCCGGACTGATACTCTTTAGTCATGCCGAACTGATACTCTTTCTTGGGCTTTAGGCTGATGGGCTTTGCTGCTGTTGGGCTTGTTTAGTACGTACTCCATCAACAAGCAATCAAACAATTCATATAACATGAAATTAATCCACATAATCAGAGCCAAAAATTGGCTCTGATACCAATTGCTGGGGTTTGGAGCCCCTTGCACAGCGGAAGACATGCATTCACAAATAAATCATACATATGGATCTATTTGACCGATTATAGGATTAATTGATTCACATGTTAAACATTGAATTGCATACAAGAATGCACAAAAAACATGCTTAAGGAATTAAAATCCTAATTCATGATATTCTACGGTTTAGGATTACCGATCTGATTCTCCAAAGAATCGACGATTGCTTGCGCCTTCTCCACGTGATGATCTTTGTATCCAACCACGAATCTTCTAATCTGTATCCCGAACTCAGATAATGACCTTTGGGTGGGCAAAGCTTGTCAGAATCGAAAATGACTTGATTAGAAAGGAGACAGAATATCAGTTTTGTCAAAAACCGATTTTTCGTCCACTCCCAGAGGGGAGCACGAAAATTAACTCTTAAATTGTCATTGAATCTCCTTTCTAATCTCCTTTTATATAGAGTTATGATGGGCCAGATTAGGGATCCATGGAGGTTGGACTTGGGCCAAACCTGTTGGACTTTTACTAATTAAATTGAGCCCCAATTTAATATAAGTCCAATAGAATATTATTATCATCCACTATAGTATAATAATATTGACTGCCCGTCCAATCCCAAATTACGAGTAATCCGGGATTTACCTCTTTAACTTATTATTTCCCGTGTTTAAGATATAAATATCCATTAATTAATTTAAGTATGCTATTTGACTTTAATTAATTAATATCTTTTTCTAAGAGTTGTCTAGTTCAAAATCTTTATTTATTATTCTGGAATAAATTCCAACCGGCCGGGTTTCTGAATAATAAAACCTTTTTCGATCACCTCTTGAGGATATTATCAAACTGGACTCACCCAGCACACGATTCATTGCAATAACAATACTAGCACCTCTAGATATTGATCACCACTACCCAAGATACTAGGATTCTTGGATTGCGAAAAATCCGCACCATTTGATAAATCAAAGTAGTGCATAATCAATATCGTATGCTCAATGTTATGTCAACAATGATTAAGAAATAACAATCACCGAGACCTCGTCTTTCAGTAAATAGCAAGAAAGACTTATCTCAACTGTTAGATCCTTCAGTGCTATACCACACCACTGTCATTTATTTCCTAAGGTAAGGAAACATGCGGACTGACACTGCAACCTTTCACGATAGGTAGCCAAAGCCTATCTGGGTTGTGAAATTCTATTTCTCTTCTACAAAGGACCGACTGCGTCACCTTCTGTGAACGTCGTTCACGACCAGTCTACTATGTAGAAGAATTAGACTTATTTGCTTCTTATACATTTAAATGTTTGAGAAACATCTTATAAATGCATAAGCAAACACCAATGCGATAAAATTAATTATTCTCGCCTTGGGTTAAAAGTGGATTGTAGAGTTTATTGTATACAAGCAATTCTATCCGTGCAACATGCTCGAAATATGCTTTTCAGTATACCAATCCTAATAAGAAGATAGGTTGAGAAAACAGGGGAAAATAAAGTGGGAACTTAGAAAAGAAAATGGGCAGAAAAATCACACAACTTGAGGAAAATATACGAAAAAAAGAGAGGAAAACGGGCAGGAAATATTGTAACCTGACCCGGTAAAAAAAATATGTTTAGGAAATCGGCAGGGAAGTGTATAGCCTGACACAGAAAAAAAACCAGAAAAAAAAGAAAAGTCATAAAAGATGAGCAGAAAAAAATTGTTACCTGACCTAGTACAAGAAAGTTAAGCAATAAGGCCAAAATGGCTAGGGAACAACTCCAAATTTTGGAAAGTCAGATTTGTAAATAGGGAAGTTGTTTTCATCTTTTGTCCCAAAGTTCACATGTCCTTTATCAATTGTACTTATACTTCTTGAACTTAGGCCCCTAGGATTCTCACCTACAGACATTACAATCCCTTAGCCTTGTTATAAGCATAAATGAGTGAACGATCCTAACGTTTCTGGTGCGGGGATGACCTGACAAACTGACTAGATAGAAGAAGGTGTTAGGGTTTAGTATACTGAAAAACATGTTTCGAGCACATTCGCACAAATAAGAATTTTGCTTGTATATGGAAAAACTCTACAATCCACTTTTAACCCGATTCAGTATTATTCGAGCAGTTTGCACAAATAGAATCAGTATATTATTACATTGTGTTTACTTTTGCGTTCATAAGATGTTTTATAAACATTTAAATGCATAAGAAGTAAATAAAGCCTAAGTCTTTTGCTTAGTAGACTGGTTGTGGGCGTCGTCCACTTTAAGGTCACTACAGTCGGTTCTATGCAATGCTTTGCAAAAGAAAAAGAAGAATTTCACAACCTAGATAGGTTTTGGCTACCTATCGTGAAAGGTTGCAATGTCAGTCCGATTATTTCTAAGCCTTATTGAAATAAGATGACGTGGTGTGGTATAGCACTGAATGGATCTAACAGCAAGATGTGTCTTTATGCTATCTACTGAAAGACGAGGTCTTGATAAATATCTATTTCTTAATCAATGTACGTTAGCTTTGATCATACGATATTGAGTATCTACTACTTTGACTTACCAAAGGTCCGGGTTTTTCGTCACCCAACGATCCAGGTATATTGGGTAGTGGTGATCATTATCTAGCGGTGCTAGGATTGCTATTATGATGAATCGTGCGCGAGGTGAGTCTCGTTTGATAATGTCCTCAAGAGGAGCTTGAACAAGGTTTTATTATTCGGAAACTGGCCAGTTGGAGTTTTATTACTCTATGAATAATAAATAAGTGTTTATTGCTAAGTCCACTCTTGGAATTAATAAGATGTTAATTAATTACGTCCATAGCAGACTTTAATTAATTAATGCACATTTCTATCTTAAGCGCGGGAAATAAATAATAAATAAAGTGGAAACCCGGATTACTTGTAATTTCGGATTTGGATGGGGAGTTCAATATTACGTCTGTAGTGGCTGCTCGTAATATTCCAATATAAGCTTGTATTAAATTGTGGGTTCAATTTAATTAGGAAAAAGCTAATTGGGTGAGCCCATATCCAAAACCTTCCATAGATCCCTGACTGGGCCCAATATGAACTATTATAAATAGGAGAATAAATGAGACATAAATTGATGATGAATTTCATTATGAAATTTTCGTCCACCCTCATATTTTGAGTGAGGAACGATTTTCTTGAAGAATTTTCCTCCGTGAGTTCTTCAGCTCCTCCTCCGTGAGAAAGTTCTGTCTTCTCTATTCGAGTCCTAGTGTTTCGATAAGATCAGCCGACCCTGATGTCGGAATACAGTTCGGGACACCAGTCAGAAGATCCGTGGTCTAGTATTGAAGATCATCGTGGAGAAGGCGCAAGCAATCGACGATTCTTTGGAGAATCAACGAGGTAAATTGGCTAACTCCATAGTATGCATGTTTTAGGATTTATTTGTTCTAAAGCACGTATGTAATTCAAGTTATGAGCATGATACATGTGATAATTACGCGAATAGATTTTGTCTAAATAATCTGCTAAATAGATCCGTATTATGTGATCCGTTTGTTTGCACGCTTCCGCTACCAACCCCTACAATTGGTATCAGAGCTAGTTTTTAGCTCTGATTATTTGGATTTAAATTTCGCGAAATTCATGTATGCATGCGTTAATTGATTGCGAAGCATGTTCTTGGTGTTTTGTTTAATTTTTATGCATGATGAACTCAAGAACTATCGAATCAAGGAACTTGAATTTTTCGATCGTACGAGACGTGCGATCCGTCGGCGTTCGCGCTGAGGCGTATCGCACCACGCGCGATTGAAGTAGGGATGTCGAGACAGTGGGAGCAGGGGAGCTACGATCACGGGCTACGCGCAGACGAGTGAGGGCTCGTGCGCGCCGCCGGCCGAGACCGCACGCCCCAGACGAACCCGCGTCGAGATCTACACGGAGGCTGGCATGGTGCGGCGGTTCGACCGAGAACTGGCTGAGACACCGAGGCGCCGAGAGCCTAAACCCTAGGCGGAAGGACCGAGACGAAGCTCCAAGCCACTGGTCGAGACGTGCGCGTCGACTGGCGCGACGTGTGCCGCATGAGTGGGAGCATCGTGGCTCGGGAGAGCCGAGACGGCGACAAGCTGCTGGCAGAGAGGAGCTGCGCCACCGCGCAAGCTCCTGGCCGAAGCACGCGTCGCCCGATGAGCCAGATAGGCCGAGACGGGTAGCGAGGCGCTGGCCGAGAGCCAGCACCATCCGTCGAGACGCCTGGCTAGATACGTCGGCACCCGATGGCCGAGACGGCCGAGAGAATCTGCGCCTTGTGCGCGACGCTGGCCACAGACGTAGGCGACGGGCTGGCCGAGGAACCGAGCCACCCGACGCGTCACCTGGCCGAGACGCTGGCGTGCTCCCTGCGCGTTGGTGCCTAGACGCTGGGTGCGTCGTGATCCGACGACGAACTCGTCGGACTTTCATCTTTCATCGTTCGTGCGAACCTCGTACGATGAGATAACGATGGAGGATTATTTTAATGATTATTTAATTATTTTATTAAAAGATATCATTAAAATATTATTATTTAAGGGAAATAAAATCTTTTTGGAAGATTTGCCTAGATTTTAGGAATATTTATATTATTATCTATATCTATGGAAATAAATAATATTATTTTATTCCTAGATGATATGGATGAGAATAATTTAATAGTTTCCTAATATTCATCTAGATTCAAGATAAATATGGTGATAAGATTTGAATATATCTTTTGTGAATTATATATATTATATGAGATTTGATTTAATATCAAATCATGGATTAATTAGATTCTTTCCTTATTTATTGGATTTATATGGATTTTATTCCTGGATAAAATCCTAGTTATATTTGGAAAATAATAATCTAATCATTTATCTATATCCTATGGATTAATATGGATTTATTCCTAGATATTTCCTAGATGGATTTAGATAATGATAATATTATTTTATTCTTATCGTGTGAATTTATATGAATTTACTCATAGATAAATACTAGTTGGATTTGGATAGTGATAATATAATATTTTATTCTTATCTTATAGATTTGTATGGATTTATTCCTAGATAAATCTAAGATAGATATGAATAATTATAATATAATATTATCTAATTCTTTGGATTTATATGGATTAACTCCAAGAATAAATCCTAGATGGATTAGGATTAATATTTATATTAATTTATTTTATCCTATAGATTTGAATAGATTTAATTCTATTAAGACAAATCTTAGATGGATTAAAATAAACATTAATCCAAGTTATCCTTATCTTATGGATTATATCCTAGATAGATTGGGATAAAGATAATATATGAGAAAATCCTTATTTAATTGGATTTAGATAAACTTATTTATCTAAGAAATCCTAAGTAATGTTTGATATATTCTAGACATCTATTCTAAATAGAATTAAAGATTTGTATAAATCTAGGTTGATTGGATTTTATTCATCGTATGGATTATGATGGAATCGTTTCTATCTAGTAATATCCTAGAACGATTTAAATAAAGATAATCCTAGATCAACATTATCTTGAGTTGAAGGATTAGATTTTATCGAAATAAAATCTAGAATAATCCTAAGTGGATTTAGATAGTCAACACTATCTTGATAAATCCTAATTGAATCTCCCTTGAATAGATTAAATAATGTCGTTAATTATCCAGTGTGTTTAAATGACATGCATTAAATGGAATTATCTGTTTATTTGGTGTTTATCTATTTTAAGTGGATTATCTGTCTTATCTGCTTATGTGATAATTATGCAAAAACCATATAAAATATCTAAGCGATAATTACAACAAGTGCGTTGTATATGGTCTCCATCAATTGGTCTGCAATTTATGAAGCTTTTTTCTAATATTATCGCCACCTGCTCTGTGGGGACAATAATCCTAAGAAATAGCGAGTTCATGATGGCGGACTTCTCAAAAATAAATAGTATGACCTAGAATGTGGTTTCCAATATTATCGCCACCTGCTCTGTGGGGACAATAATCCTAAGAAACTGCGAGATTCAGAAGTTCACACAGAATTTATGAGAGAGCTTGATCTTGTTAGCAGCACATGAGCATTGTTATGGGAGTGTGTTGTAGAAATGAGACTCTGTAATGCTAAATTCGGTGGTCTTGCTTAGGCAACATTAGGCGGCCATGCCACTCTGTGGTCTCTGGACTATTCGTTGGTGTTGTGACCAGTAAAATTGTAAGATTTTAATGCATATTGACTTCCTCTGGAGGGTACAAAATTTTAATTTTACAGTTGCAAGATACATAATTGTTTTGTGGTTATTTGCGATTATGTATTGAGGATAAGTATGTGATAATAAGTTTATTTGCCAAATCTTCATTATGTCATTCATATTTTGTCTGCGATCTTAATGGAATAAACTCGAATGCCAAAATTATGTGGACTGGAAATGTAAATGGATAAGATTTTCATCGCTAAAACTGGGAGTTTATACTCAATAATTCATGTCCTCCATTTTCTCGACATAATTCTACGAAGATTGTTCGAGAATGCTTTTTGCTTGTACTTGACAAGTTCTTTGAGGAATAAGGTCAAGCTATTTTCTTTTAAGTAGCATGACAAGTCTTAGTTAGTGACGATGAAAGATGGATATCAATAGAATCTGTCAAGATGATTCGATTGGAATATCCTAAATGGACAGAATATTTTGAGGAATCTTTTGATCACTCAAATAGTTTCTGACTCAAGTCATCGCCTTGAGTAATAAGAAATGACTAAAAGAAGGTTTAACCGAAAAGTAGAAAACCTTCAGAATATTAGTCATTATATTACTGTTAGAGGAAAGTAACATGGTAGATGACGAATTCGTATAGGCTATTTTTTTCCTATGTCCTAGTTCATTTGAACAAAAGACTAGATATGGAAATGGGAGAGCCTGAATTGTCATCAAAGTTTGTTTAAAGCGAGTGAAGATGCTTTGTAAGTTAGATTGACCTCTTTACAAGAAGGACAATGACTTACTTGAAAATGCACTTCTAAGTAAGAGATCTTGATCCATATAGGCTCTTTGTTGCAGTGGGAGCTGTTAATGCTCAATTATTGTTTTAAGGTTGATGTTTAAGGCATCATAGTATTGAAACAATATAGATGCAACAAGATTGAGTATTAAACAACACATCAACTTCTTAAACAATGAATGATAAAGTATTTATGGCTCTTAGTCTTAAGGCCATGAAAATACTTAGTTATTGTTCAAACTGATCTAAGACTACCAAGATTTTAACAATTTGTTAAATAGCTTGAAAGTCGAAAATGTCTGTCTGATGCACTATGAGTTAGGATCATTTGATTCAGGATACTTATAGAAGTGCGACATAGAAAGACAAGCAAGTCTCAATGGTTTACACCAATAAGAAGACGAGCAAAGCTTTATGATCAGTAGTGGGAGTCTAATCTCTATTAACGAATCCAAGCATTCTTTCAAAGAATTGGATAGTTATGTAAGAAGGAATCGAAGTCTTTCTAAGACAAGTTTGATTAAGTGATGAGTTGTACTCATGAAAATCTTATCATCGATGGGATAAACGTTAGATATAACGAGATACACCTTAAAGAAAATACCAGCATCAGTACCTTCTACAAAACACGAATTGTGGACTAGAGCGACTTTAGTCTAGCACATCTCAAAGTGTAATGTTGTTCCAACGCATGTTGGAAAAGGTATCCAAGTAATTGGAGTTGAGTACTGAGGTATGTTTAAGGTTGTCCCAAATGATGTAAGATTATGAGTTCTGTAATCTTCAAAGATACAATTCTTGTATGAAGATCAAGAGATGAACTACAAGACTAACAACGTGATAATTCTCAAAAAGAGAGATATCGGCTTTTCCATATTACCAAGGAATCATACCGTTAGAAACTTTTGCACTAATAAAATCAACTTCAACATCTAAGATTGTTAGAACCATGTCGTAGTGGGAGCGTTCCCAGGAACATGACAAGTTCATGGATCTAAGAGTGTCAAAAGACTCGGTCTTAGATTAACTTGAACATAATCCCTTTAACTACAATGTATAATTGGTTCATTTGGATATTCATCCTTGGAAAGGTGATAGATTCCAAACTACAATCTTAGATAGACAACATGTTTTACAAGACTTGCAATACTACCTACAGGCTGTGTCAGTCAGTGGGAGCTAGTACATTTGCAAGTGTAAACGTGGATCTCAAATGGCTAGACAATGACAATGGGCTATGCCCAAAGAGAAATATCATCTTCTCGTTGTCGTTGTGCCAAAATTTGTTCGATCCTATTGTCTTTCGAAACTTACATAAATTAGAATGTATGTATGATGATTGTCAAGACAGCTTTCTATTAATAGAAGTTTTGAGGAAATCATCTACATGGGACATCCTAATGGGTATGTAATAAAGGGCAAGAAACACATGATTGGAAGCTTATGAAGACCTTTGTGGTCTTTGGCAAGCGTCAAAGTCAGAGTATATGTGTTTTATCAAGATTGTCAAATGTTTGAAATTTGACATGTGCCCTTAAATGTGTTGTAAGAACAAGGAAGTTGAAAGTGCATTAAATATGGTATTATTGGTACTCTACGATGATGAAATCTATAAAAGTTGCAAACAACTAAGATTGGCATCTAGCGTAGGAAACTGGTTGTCTACCCAGTTTAAGATAAATGATTTAAGAGAAACTAATTACATTCTAAGCATCTAAGTCTTTAAGATTGCTAGAAAGAATGTTCAGATTCTCTTAGGAATCCGATATCTATACATAGCTTGGAACATTTTAGCATTGGAAATTCCATGAAAAGGTTTTTACCTTTCAAGATGGAATTGTCTTGTCTCTAGTCAAGTGTCGTTTGACGCTTAGTGAGAACAAGAATTATGAGACTAGTTCTGCAGATAGATGTCTCATGTATGCTATGATGTGTACTAAGTTTGATATTAGTTGTGCTTTTACATAGCAAGTATATATCATATTAACCATGGCAAGTGACTTTGATTGAGGTAATGAATATACCATAGTACTTGAGAAAGACTAATCGCTATATTCTAGTTTACCAGTCATTCATGTAATGTCCTTAGGGTTACACTGACCAAGCCTTATGACTAATCAGTGATCGAGTAAGTCATCCTCAGTTTATGTGTTTACATTAGGAGTATACTCCTAGTAGCTTTGATCGTAAGTTTGAGTATGCCTATGAGTATTTTTACGCTAGCACAGGCTAACTCAATAGGAACACGAGATCATAAGCTAAGCAATCACATAGAGAGATGAAATTAATTAAAGATCAAGAACGCAGCAAAGACATAGTGACACAAAATATATTATCAGAGAACAACCAAGCAAATTTTTCACAGAAAAATGCCTTTGTGGCAACATGTTTCAAACATGATGTGAAATGAATGGTAGTTCGATATATCTAGCTCCAATACCTGCTTTGTGTATAAGTGGGAGAGTTTTTGGCAGTGGGTATACTCGAAAGCATGTTTTGAGTATAAGTGGGAGATTGTTAGGGTTTAGTATACTGAAAAGCATGTTTCGAGCACATTCGCACGAATAGGAATTTTGCTTGTATACGGAAAAACTCTACAATCCACTTTTAACCTGATTCAGTATTATTCGAGCAGTTTGCACGAATAGAATCAGTATATTATTACATTGTGTTTACTTTTGCGTTTATAAGATGTTTTATAAACGTTTAAATGCATAAGAAGTAAATAAAGCCTAAGTCTTTTGCTTAGTAGACTGGTTGTGGGCGTCGTCCACTTTAAGGTAACTACAGTCGGTTCTATGCAATGCTTTGCAAAAGAAAAAGAAGAATTTCACAACCTAGATAGGTTTTGGCTACCTATCGTGAAAGGTTGCAATGTCAGTCCGATTATTTCTAAGCCTTATTGAAATAAGATGACGTGGTGTGATATAGCACTGAATGGATCTAACAGAAAGATGTGTCTTTATGCTATCTACTGAAAGACGAGGTCTTGATAAATATCTATTTCTTAATCAATGTACGTTAGCTTTGAGCATACGATATTGAGTATCTACTACTTTGACTTACCAAAGGTGCGGGTTTTTCGTCACCCAACGATCCAGGTATATTGGGTAGTGGTGATCATTATCTAGCGGTGCTAGGATTGCTATTATGATGAATCGTGCGCGAGGTTGGTCTCGTTTGATAATGTCCTCAAGAGGAGCTTGAACAAGGTTTTATTATTCGGAAACTGGCCAGTTGGAGTTTTATTACTCTATGAATAATAAATAAGTGTTTCTTGCTAAGTCCACTCTTGGAATTAATAAGATGTTAATTAATTAAGTCCATAGCAGACTTTAATTAATTAATGGACATTTCTATCTTAAGCGCGAGAAATAAATAATAAATAAAGTGGAAACCTGGATTACTTGTAATTTCGGATTTGGATGGTGAGTTCAATATTACGTCTGTAGTGGCTGCTCGTAATATTCCAATATAAGCTTGTATTAAATTGTGGGTTCAATTTAATTAGGAAAAAGCTAATTGGGTGAGCCCATATCCAAAACCTTCCATAGATCCCTGACTGGGCCCAATATGAACTATTATAAATAGGAGAATAAATGAGACAGAAATTGATGATGAATTTCATTATGAAATTTTCGTCCACCCTCATATTTTGAGTGAGGAACGATTTTCTTGAAGAATTTTCCTCCGTGAGTTCTTCAGCTCCTCCTCCGTGAGAAAGTTCTGTCTTCTTTATTCGAGTCCTAGTGTTTCGATAAGATCAGCCGACCCTGATGTCGGAATACAGTTCGGGACACCAGTCAGAAGATCCGTGGTCTAGTATTGAAGATCATCGTGGAGAAGGCTCAAGCAATCGACGATTCTTTAGAGAATCAACGAGGTAAATTGGCTAACTCCGTAGTATGCATGTTTTAGGATTCATTTGTTCTAAAGCATGTATGTAATTCAAGTTATGAGCATGATACATGTGATAATTACGCGAATAGATTTTGTCTAAATAATCTGCTAAATAGATTCGTATTATGTGATCCGTTTGTTTGCACGCTTCCGCTACCAACCCCTACAGAAGGGAGGGGGAGGAATCTGAGACGATGATTGTATTGACCTTAAGGAACTTTTTCTGTTATAACCAAATGAAAGACCTTCAGGAACTTTTCCTATGTCAGTAGAACCCAAGGCATCAGTGGTATGGCAAAAGCATAAATGAGTGAATGGTCCTAACGTTTCTGGCGAGGGGGAGGAACTGACAAACTGACTAGATACAAGAAGGAAGGGGGAGGAATCTGAGACGATGATTTGATTGACCTTAAGCTTGTGGGACGATTGCTAAACCTTGAACCAGTTTATACATCTGTGCTTATCTTTGTTTTCTATGTTTGGTTGCTTTTGTTTATCTTTTTTGCGTCTGTTGTTTGAGTCTGTTTGCGTCTATGTCTAGGAGTTTGTGTTTGTTTCTTTTCGTTAGAGTCGGCCAAGTGACATAACCTGTTTGAGTCTGTTTGCGTCTGTGACATAACCATGCACGAAATTTTCCTTAATTCTTTATTTTGTCTTTCATACTTGGGAGCAAGTATGGTTTAAGTGTGAGCAGTTTGAAAAGGTCAATTTCATGCATCGGTCATGGGGTTAAATTTTGTGATTTCTATGAACTAACACATGTTTTAAGTTTAGGTGTGTAGAGAATCTGCCAGGTCAAGGAAATGGATGAAAAATCTACCAGGAAGAGGAAACCGAAGGAAAATGGAATAAAGAAGCAAGCTTACAACCTGACCCAGGAGATTACGGAAGCAGTTGTGAGCGGAAAAACTTCTTTTGAAGGACTTTCTAGGAGGGCAAAATTGAAAAATCAGCAAAGAAGATACCCTAGAAGTTCGAGCCTCAACTATAAATAGAGACACAACATGAAGAGAGGCACCATTGCTCATTCACCATTCACTTCTCGCTCTTAGCTCCTCACTTCACATACATATTTCTCTACGCACTTAACTTTAATTGGGTAAATTCTGGGAGTTTGTGGTAGCCTAGTTCAATTTCCGTGGTGTAACACCGTTCTTACAAAGGGCGAAGATACATTTGCTTATTTTCTGTCATTTTGAACCGAGACTTCATCGTTTTAAAAGCTCGGCGTTTACTATTTTGTGTTGAACCTTTAATCCAGTAGTTATGGAAGTTTCTATTTTCTGTTCAGTTGATTCTGATGTTTGATTTGAGGTATTTACTGGTTTTGATGCTTTTCGCAATTGATGGTTGATTTAGAGTTGAGATCGGGTTGATCAGAGTTGATTTGTTGTTGAATCGGTTGAATCTGAATTGAGGAGTATGGATTTGACGTATCGGAGTTGGTTTTTGTTGATCTAAGTTGAATTATTGATCGGAGTTGTGGATCTGAGACGTGATGTTCTGAATTTTGCATGGTTATGGATGTTTATTGTTGTCTGCTTATTTTGCTCGGCCTAGTAGTTTAGATCTAGTCATTTTGTGCTTAATCGTAATGTTTGAAGTCGGATTTACGTTTGCTCTGTTTTCACATGTTTGAAGCTCTGTTTTCTTTTCTATTTACTTGGTCGTTTGGAGAAGATGAAGGTTGAAGTTAGTCAGAAGTCGGATTTATTGCTGGTCGAGTTTACTTTCTGCAGCTTTTCTGTCGTCATAGCTAAATCGGGAAAATGGTCCCCACTGCATGTTTACGTATTGTTCAGCTATTTTTGGAAATCCGTTTACCTGACCTAGTAGATTAGTTGTTGAATTTCTCTAGTTAAATCTCATTTCCGTCAACCATGCATGCGCACGTATTTTTCCTGTTCCCATGAGTTGCGTGGCAGCAGTCAACCCCTTCCAAGTCACTACAGATATAATATTGCACTGTCCATCCAAATCGGAAATTACAAGTAATCCAGATTTCCATTTTAATTAAATGTTTATTTTCACCACTTAAGATAGAATTTTCCATTAATTAATTATTGTCGGCTATAAACTCTATTAATTAACTTCTTATTAATTCCAAGAGTGGACTCAACACGAAACACTTATTTATTATTCATAGAGTAATCAAACTCCAACTAGCTAGGCTCTGAATAATAAAACCTTATTTCACGCTCCTCTTGAGGACATTACCAAACGAGACTCACCTCACACGCGTTTCAACATAATAGTAATCCTAGCAATGTGATGAAGCTCGCTTCTTTTGTGTGCTCTTCTCTCTTCATTCCCTTTCGTTTATATCGTTGTGACTTGCTCAAGTTGAAGGGTCAAACTGATCCAGCCAACCTATATATGCCTGCTACCTGCAAATGGGTGAGTGGATTCAGGCTGATCAACACGACTTACTCCAACTCGGGTGAGAAGAAAAGAAGAACAAACAAAAAAGATGCGTGTTCTCAAAACACTAACCCACTAATACTATTAACTAGTACAGGGAAGTAAGGATCGATCCCACAGAGATGAGGCGTTTGGCGATTTGTTTGCATGACACGACTTGAGGATGGCTGCTGCCACGCTTCTAGGGGGTTGGTTAAGTTAAACTACTTGACTTTGGGAAAATAAACATAACTAAAATATCAACTCGCAGAACGAAACTAAACTACTTGATTCACTGGCTCTGGTTACTTTACTGTCATCTGGACAGCTTGGTTCTTCGGATTTTGGACATCATATGGCTTTGATCCATAGAATGACTTCTCAGCGGCAGGTTCGATTCTCACACATCTACAGAGAAGGAAACCGTGCTACCGACTTTCTTGCAGGTAGAGTGGTTCAGACCCCTACTATGACATATTATGATTCAGTCAGTCTCTGCGCCTCGATACCTGAAGGCGCTTGTTAGGATGGACCAGCTGGGATATCCTAACTTTCGTTTCCGACGTATAGATGTGGATTGATTGTAACTTTATGGTAGTTCTCATTATTTTAGTTCTTCCTTTTTTTTATTTGGTTTCTAGTTTAGCTTTGATAGCATGGAGTATCCCAACTTGTGGGAACTTCAGTTTGTTTTTCTGTCATGTTCTTGTTCTAGATCCTAGTCACTTTTGGGTTGGGGGACCTTATATTTTGATTTTATTCACGGGTTCGGGCTAAACCCCCCGCCTAATATGGGTGTTTTTGATTAAAAACAAAGTTAGAATTAAATGGTGCGAGCAGGAGTTTCCGCAAGGAAGATAGAGCTAAAAGACCACACCACAAAGTGAAGGGTAGGAATGACATTTCAGAGAGGATAGTACCCTAGGGATTAGAGCCCCATGCCTCTTTATATAAAAGAAGCCTAACATGAGAAGGAAAGAGGGGGACACGGTTATCACACAGACATCTTTGCGATTTCAGCTCTCTTCTATGGCTGAAATCGGAGCTCATTTTACTTCATCTTCCTGATTTCCGTTGCACATACGCTTGGTTCCCGATCTAGTTTAGTTTAGTCATAGTTTGGTGCTGGTTCTATCACTTTAATCGTTTGTTCTGCTATTCCACTTCGAGAAGGAGCCATGAAAAAATTTCTGTTTTAGTTTGTTTATTTTCAGTTTACTTTTGATGTTATCAACTCTTGATGCTTTTGATTCAGTAAATTTAGAGTTATGATTTCGGTTCTAGCTGATATGTTCTGTTTTCATGCATGATATTTCTGATCTGCTTTCGAATTCTATTTTATGATGCATATCTTAGTTCAAGTGTTTGGATGTGGTTCGATCTGGCTAGATCTGAGTTTTAGACTTATAATTTGTCTAGTTGCGAAGAAAATTATGGATTAAGTTTGTTAGGCTGTTCAGATCTAGCAGCTGATGTTTTATTTCTACATTAGTATGGGTTAGTTTCTTGTTTACGTAGACGTAGATTAGATTTTACTAGTAGATTTAAGTTCACAGTTGTTATAATGTTTTGTTCTTAGCAATTGCTCAGATCTAGTTTCACTCTGCTTTTCATGTTGATTCTACGAAGTAGATAAAGTTGTTAGAAAAGTTTTACTTTATCGTACGTTTTGCAGGAGACTGGCAGTGTTCAATTTTATTCTATTTGTCCATTTCAGGAAAGTTTCAACATGGGTTGATCAAGTTGAATTAGTTAAACCTTAGCAAGTTGATCAGTTTAGCTAGTTTAGTCTCTCAAGTCAAGTAGTTAACTTAACCCACCCCTAAAAAGCTTGGCCGCAACAATTCCCATTTTGTGTCTAACAAAAAATGTAAAACACATCATCTCTGTGGGATCGATCCTTACTTCCTTATACTAGTTAATAGTATTGTGGGTTAAGGTTTTGAAAACACTTTTGAACTCTTCCATTCATCTCACTCGAGTAGGAATAAGTTGATTTGATGAGTCTGAATCTCCACTGGATCCACTCACCTGTGTTCAAAGGTAGAGGGCGTACAATTGGCCAGCCGGATCAGTTTGACAATCCAACCTGAGCAAGCCACAACGATAAACGTAAAGAATGAGTGTGAAGACACTCAAGAGATGTTCAACTTCAACAACCTTGGTAATTCAAGAAGGAAGACAGAGGGTCGAGGAAAGAGATGATGACAAGACGAGGCGCTGAGGATGGAGCGCCGCTCTAAGTGAAGAAATGATAGGGCAAGGAGTACGTCCGACCAGAGGCCAGAGATGGCCAGGATACAATCTGATAAAGCTAAGCAATCACATAGAGAGGAAGTATGAAATTACTTAAGGATCAAGTGCGCAACAAGACATTATGGTTACCAAGATATCATCAGAGAACAACCGGGCAGAATTTTTCACAAAATGCCTATGTGGCAACATGTTTTACACATGAGGTGAAAACTTTGGTAGTTCGATGTATCATGGTCGGAGACCTGCTTGGAGTATAAGTGGGAAATTTTTGGCAATGGGTATACTCGAAAGCATGATTTTGAGTATAAGCGGGAGATTGTTAGGATTGGAATACTGAAAAACATATTTCGAGCATGTTGCACGGATAGAATTGCTTGCATACTACATTCTACAATCCACTTTTAACCCAAGGCGAGAAGAAGTAATTTATCGCATTGGTGTTTGCTTATGCATTTATAAGATGTTTCTCAAACATTTAAACGTATAAGAAGAAAATAAGTCTAATTCTTCTTCATAGTAGACTGGTCGTGCATGACGTTCACAGAAGGTGGCACAGTTGGTCATTTGTAGAAGAGAAATAGAATTTCACAACCTAGATAGGCTTTTACTACCTATCGTGAATGGTTGCAGTGTCAGTCAGCATGTTTCCTTACCTTAGGAAATAAACGACACTGGTGTGGTATAGCACTGAAGGATCTAATAGTTGAGATAAGTATTTCTTGCTATTTACTAAAAGATGAGGTCTCGGTGATTGTTATTTCTTAATCATTTTTGACATAACATTGAGCATACGATATTGATTATGCACTACTTTGATTTATCAAATGGTGTGGATTTTTCGCAATGCAAGAATCCTGATATCTTGGGTAGTGGTGATCAATGTCTAGAGGTGCTAGTATTGTTATTGCAATGAATCGTGTGCAGGGTGAGTCCAGTTTGATAATATCATGAAGAGGTGTTCGAAAAAGATTTTATTAGTCAGAAACCCGGCCGGTTGGAATTTATTCCAAAATAATAAATAAAGGTTTTGAACTATACAGCTCTTTGAAAAATATATTAATTAATTAAAGTCAAATAGCTAACTTAAATTAATTAATGGATATTTATATCTTAAACACGGGAAATAATAAATTAAATAGGTAAAGTCCGGATAACTCGTAATTTGGGATTGGGTGAACAGTCAATACTATTATACTATAGTGGATGATAAAAATATTCTGTTTGGACTTGTATTAAATTGAGGCTCAATTTAATTAGTAAAAGTCCAATAGGTTTTGCCCAAGTCCAACCTCCATGGATCCCTAATCTGGCACATCATAACTCTATATGAAGGAGACTAAATAGAAGATTATTTAATGATTTTTAGCTTAAAATTTCGTGCCCCCTCTCTCCAGAGGAGACCAATATTTTCATTCCCTTCTTGTGGGAATTTTGTCTTCTATTTCGTAAAGCCCTTTTCGATTCTGACAAGCTTTGCCCACCCAAAGGTCATTATCTGAGTTCAGGATATAGATTAGAAGATTTGTGGTGAGTTCAGGATATAGATTAGAAGATTTGTGGTCGAGTATGAAGATCTTCATGCGGAGAAGGAGCAAGCAATCGTCGATTATTTGGAGAATCATGATTTATGTGCGTTCTTGTATGCAATTCAATGTTTAACATGTGATTAATTGATACCATAATCAGTCAAATAGATCTGCATGCATGATTTATTTGTTTATGCACGTCTTTCGTTGTGCAAGGGGTACGAAACCCCAACAGGATCTGTTACTAGTGTTGTTTACTTTCTGCAGCTTTTCTTTCGTCGTAGGTAATTCAGGAAAATGGTCCCCAATGCATGTTACGTATTGTCTAGTTGTTTTTGGAAACTTGTTTACCCGGTCTAGTAGTTTAGTTGTTGAATTTCTCTAGTTAAACTTCATTTCTGTTACTCATGCATGCGTTCGGACTTTTTCTAGTCCCTAGGTCTAGCAGATAGGTTTTTTTTTTAGGATTCAAGATACATTCGGCAATCTAACAAGCCTCTCCCCATTGTCACCTTCATGGCTCGGAAACAAGCCTCCCCCAGCCAGCTGGCTCCTCCGACGGGTCCAGGCTCGTAAGCTTGCCAAGCCCCAAGTCAACAAGCCTTGTAAAGGACCACACTTTTAATTTCCTCAAAGTCTAGTAGTTAAACAAGTCTTAACCCATGAGTTGCGTGGCAGCAGTCAACCCATTCCAAGTCCTCTGAACACGTGCTTACCCCTCCATCTTTGTGGGATCGATCCTTACTTCCCTATACTAGCCAACAGTAAATTGGTTAAGGTTTTGAGACTTATTGAGAGTATTCCACCGACACAGACAAATAGTTTAGGGATTTCTTAGGCCTAGTGGTTGAGTGAATCCTCTGAACCTGTTTGATCGGCACTTAGTCTCCACGTCTCAACTATTGCTACTAATCTCCTGAGAGATGCGGATGACATTAGGCACTCGTAATGATTTCCCCTTTGATATGGTCCTTGGGCGTGTCCCATTGGTCCCAACAGATGTCTCCCAATCGTCGGGAGACATGGTAAGACATTTAGCTCCCTTTCGTGCCTTAGAAAATGTAGGGAGACATTAGACAACCGTCGGTCACTAGGGAGATGTCGGGAGAAATTTTGCACCCGTTCGTCTTCTGGAGGAAGTGGGAGACATTTGGAACTCGTCTAGCTGTCCCTAGTGATAGGGTCCTAGCGCGTGTCCCACTGGTCCCAAGGGTCGTCTCCCGTTCGTCGGGATATATGGTTAGACATTTGGCTCCCGTCCGTGCCTTAGAAAATGTAGGGAAACATTAGGCTCACGACAGTCCTTTGAAAAATATCGGGAGACTTTTTACACCCATCATTACTAGGAAATGCCTAGAGACATATAGCACTCATTAGTGCCTTGGAAATATGTCGGGAGACATTGGACACCCGCCACTCTCTTGGAAGATGCCAGGAGACATTTTGCACCCATCCGTCTCTTGGGAGAAGCGAGAGACATGTAGGACTCATCTAGATGTTGCCCATGATAGGGTCCTTGCGCATGTCCCATTGGTCCCAAGTGACGTCTACCGATCGTCAGGATACATGGTTTGACATTTGACTCTCGTCCATGCCTTAGAAAATTTAGGGAGACCTTTGGCTCGCGACAGTCCCATAGAAAATATCGAGAGACGTTTTACACTCGTCGTTACTAGGAAATGCCTAGAGTCATTGAGCACTCATTCATTCCTTGGAAAAATGTCAGGATACATTGGACACCCGTCGTACAATGGGAAATGTCGAGAGATACACAACACCCGCACGTCTCTTCGGAGGTGTTGGGAGACATTTTGCACCGGTCTGTCTCCTGAGAGATGCGGAAGACATTAGACACTCGTAATGATGTCCCCTTTGATATGGTCCTTGGGCGTGTCCCATTGGTCCCAACAGACGTCTCCCAATCGTCGGGAGACATGGTAACACATTTAGCTCCCTTCCGTGCCTTAGAAAATGTAGGGGGACATTTGACAATCGCCAGTCACTTGGGAGATGTCGGGAGATATTTTGCACCCGTTTGTCTTCTGGGAGTAGCGGGAGACATTTGGCACTCGTCTAGATGTCCCCCATGATAGGATCCTTGTGTATGTCCCATTGTTCCTAAGGGTCATCTCTCGTTCATCGGGAGACATGGTTAGACATTTGGCTCCCGTTCATGCCTTAGAAAATGAAGGGAAACATTGGGCTCAAGACAGTCCCTTAGAAAATATCAGGAGACATTTTTACACCCATCGTTACTCGGAAATGTCTAGAGACATATAGCAGTCATTCGTGCCTTGGAAAAATGTCGGGAGACATTGGACACCTGTCGTGCAATGGGAAATGGCGGGAGATACTTAACATCTGCCCGTCTCTTGGGAGGTGTCGGGAGACATTTTGCTCCGGTCTGTCTCCTGAGAGATGCGGGAGACATTAGGCACTCGTAATGATGACCCCTTTGATATGGTCCTTAGGTGTGTTCCATTGGTCCCAATAGACGTCTCACAATTGTCTGTTGACATGGTAAGACATTTAGCTCCCTTTCGTGCCTTAAAAAATGAAGGGAGACATTAGACAACTACCGGTCACTTGGGACATGTCGGGAGACATTTTGCACCCGTCCGTCTTCTGGGGAAGCGGGAGACATTTGGCACTCGTCTAGATGTCCCCGTGATAGGGTCATTGCGCGTGTCCCATGTAGGGGTTGGCAGCGGATGCGTGCATGCAATTAATCACATAATATCTTGATCTATTTTGGAGATTGTTTAGACTAAATCTACGGAATTAGCCAATTTACCTCGTTAATTCTCCAAAGAATCGAAGTTGGCTAGCGCCTTCTCCACGTGAAGATCATGAGTACTAAACCACAGATCTTCTGACTGGTTTCCGGACTGTAAACTTATATTAGTGTGGGTTGATCTCACCAGAATACGGAATTAGCCAATTTACCTTCGTGCGATCTCACCAGAATACTAGGACTTGAATAAAGAAGACGGAAACTGCTCATGGAAAGAGCTGAAAATTGTCCGTCTTCCAGAAAGATAGGGGGATGAAAATTATGATAATAATTAAGTTTATTTTCTGTCTCATTTATTCTCCTATTTATATTAAGTCACATATTAGGCACAGTCAGGGATCTATGGAAGAATTTGGATATGGCCTCCCCCAATTAGCTTCTTACTAATTAAATTGAACCCATAATTTAATATAAGCTTATATTGGAATATTACGAGCATCTACTATAGAAGAAATATTGCACTGCCCATCCAAATCCAAAATTACAAGTATTCCGGGTTTCCTTTTGTTTGTCGTTCATTTCCAGTGCTTAAGATAGAAACATCCGTTAATTAATTAATGTCTGTTATGAACTTAATTAATGAACATATTATTAACTCCAAGAGTGGACTAAATAATAAAACCTTGTTTCGAGCAAGAAATGCTTATTTATTATTCAACAAGAAACGCTTATTTATTATTCATAGAGTAATCAAACTCCAACTAGCTAGGTTCTGAATAATAAAACCTTGTTTCGAGCTCTTGTGGATGTTATCAAACTAGACTCACCTCGCGCACGATTCAATATAATAGCAATCCTAGCAGCGCTAGATATTAATCACCACTACCCAATATACCAGGATTCTTGGGTTGCGAAAAACCCGCATCATTTGGTAAGTCAAAGTAGTGCATAATCAATACCGTATGCTCAATGCTAACGTACATTAATTAAGAAATTAATTATCAAGACCTCGTTTTTCAGTGGATAGCATAAAGAATCGTCTTGCTGTTAGATCCAATTCAGTGCTATACCACACCAATGTCATCTTATTTCAGTAAGACTTGGAAATATTCGAACTGACTTAAGAAAAGTATACCAAGTACTCAGCCCTGCATATTGTTTTTTTCTTAATGTGCATGTTGATCGGTGTCGATGCAGAGGAGGTGTTGGGAAAGAAAATAAATTAAGAAGTAAGGTAGCTGATTTAGTATGTCTTCATACATATTACATCATCTTGGTACTCTTCCGCTGTAAGATCTAGAATTTGCTTTAGAAAAGACCATGCACCCAGGAATTACTCTGATTCGATATGGTTGTACCCTTTATCACATTCAGACAATGTTTCCATTGAGTTAAGTATTATCCATGATAAGTTTGAGACGATTTAGTAAGTTTAGTCGCGAAATAGCTACGCTTTCTTTAACCAGGGAGTTGTGGTCGTGACAGAATCGGTAACTCTAAATAGTAGAATTCATGTTTTAGGATTTATATTCTTTAAGCATGAATTATTTGCGTTCTAGCATGCAATTCTGTGTTAACGTGTGAATAGATTAATCCCATAATCTGTCAAATAGATCCTACGTCTGATTTATTTGTTTTGTACAAATCTTCCACTATGCAAGGGGCTCCAAACCCCAACACATGGTCCCGCACAGAAGTGCCTTCCTTCATTGTCTTCGTCATGATACTCCGAAAGGCTTGAGACTTAGTTATTCGATTCTGAGTACCAAAAAGATTTGTGAGATTTTGCATAATCTCGGTGGTAGTCACCATGGCAGAATGCTGATGCTTGAACACTGAAGACATAGAAGCCAACATATAGCACTTAGCCATCTCATTCGCCTTATGCCACCGTTTATGCGCATCTCTAACTCCTGCCACGGCATTTGCCGCTAGCACTGGAGGTTGTGGAGTAGTGCGCACAAACTTGTACTCTTCAGCTGTGAGAACGATGTCCAAATTTTGTTTCCATTCTATGTAATTTTGGCCCTCGAGTTTGTTTTCTTTAAGAATTGCAGAAAGAGGATTGAATGACATTTTGACGATTTAGTTTGCACTGCAAAACAGAAGATTTATTATTTGTCATAAACTTTTGTTAGAAATTTGAGTAGATTAACCATAAAACTTTTAAAAATCTTACAACTGTAAAATTTAAATTTTGTACCCTCCATAAGAGGTCAATAAGCATTAAAATTTTAGCATTTTACTGGTCACAACACCGACGAATAGTCTAGAGACCACATAATGGCATGGCCGCCTAATGTTGCCTAAGCAAGACCACCAGATTTAGCATTACATAATCCCATTTCTACAACACATTCTCATAATAATGTGCATGTGCTGCTAATAAAATCAAGTTGTCTCATAAATTTTGTGTGAACTCCTGAATCTCGTAGTTTCTTAGGATCATTGTCACCACATTACAGTTCATACTATTTATATTTGAGAAGTCCTTCCTTATAAACTTCCTATTTCTTAGGATTATTGTCCTCACATAATGGGTGGTGATAATATTAGAAATTAGTTTCACAAATTGCAGACCAATCTGTGGAGACCATATACAAACATTAAGTTCGTAATTATAGCTTAGATATTTGGGTTATGGTTTTTCTTTAATTATCCTTATCCTTGAGGCAGATTAAGGCTTAATTAAATTCTGTTGGCATTTAATTTACTGGATAATTAAATCTTTAATTATCTTTTAGTATCTTACTTTATGAAATTAATTGTTCTAGAATTTAATTCTCATTCATTTCTTCTATAAGATATTCTAAATAAATGAATTATTTAAATCTTAATTAGACATGAAAAATTAAATTCATATTATTTCCATGTTCAATATAAGGAAGAGAAATTATATTATTTAATTTATTCATACATATCTTTCCTTATTAGGATTCTAGATATATAATAATTAGGAAACTATTAATTTATTCTTGTCCATATCATCTAGGAATCAAAATAATATTATCTATTTCCATAGATATAGTCAATAATTCAAATATTTCTAAAATCTAGGGAAATCTTCCTAAAATATTTTATTTCTATTAAATAATATTATTTTAATGATATCTTTAAATTAATGCATTAAATAATCATTAAAATAATCCATCATTGATATCTTATCGTAAGAGGTTTGCACGAACGATGAACGATGAAAATCCGACGAGTTCGTAGTCGGATCACGATGCACACGGCGTCTCAGCCAGCAGCGCGCATGGCATCACGACTTGTTGGGCGTCTCTGCCCTCGGCCTGTGGTGCGCACGGAGGCGCACCAGCGTCTCGGCCAGGTGACGCGTCGGGTGGCGCTGGCTCTCGGCCCGCGCCTCACCTCCCGTCTCGGTCCATTGACCGTCGGGTGCCGACGCTCTCGGCCAGGAGTCTCGTCGGGCGACATGGCTGCTCTCGGCCAGCGAGACGCGCATAGGCGTCGACGCTCTCGGCCAACCACCACTTCCCATTTCGCCCTCTCCCGCACCATCAGCTCCCACTGGCTCAGCCAGCGTCGCACCGCGAAGCCTATCGCTCTCGGCCTGACCTGGGCCTCGAGGTCGGAACCTTCCGCCTCTTTATGCTATCTACTGAAAGACGAGGTCTTGATAATTAATTTCTTAATCAATGTATGTTAGCATTGAGCATACGATATTGATTATGCACTACTTTGACTTACCAAATGATGCGGGTTTTTCGCAACCCAAGAATCCGGGTAGTGGCTGATCGTAATATTCCAATATAAGCTTATATTAAATTGTGGGTTCAATTTATTTAGTAAAAAAATAATTGGGGGAGGCCCAATATGTGACTTAATATAAATAGGAAAATAAAGGAGACAGAAAATATATATTATTTTCATCAATATTTTCATCCCTCTCTCTGTCTTGAAGAGGGACGATTTTCAACTCCCTCCGTGAGTAGTTTTTGTTTTCTTTATTAAAGTCTTAGTATTCTGGTGAGATCAGCCCACACTGATATATAAGTTTACAGTCTGGAAACCAATCAGAAGATCCGTGCTTTAGTACTCAAGATCTTCACGTGGAGAAGGCGCTAGCTATCTTCGATTCTTTGGAGAATCAACGAGGTAAATTGGCTAACTCCGTAGTAAGCATGTTTTAGGTGTTAATTGTGCTAAAGCATGTTTGAATTCAAGTTAAGAGCATGATACATGTGAGAATTACGCGAATATAATTTGTCTAAATAATCTGCTAAATAGATCAGAATTATTATGTGATCCATTCCCTACACGCTTCCGTTGCCAACCCCTTTAATTGGTATCAGAGTCGTTTACAACCCCTTAGAAAATATCGGGAGATGTTTACACCCATCGTTACTGGGAAATACCTAGAGACGTATAGCACTCATTCGTGCCTCGGAAAAATGTTGGGAGACATTGGACACCCGCCGGTCTCTTGGAAGATGTCGGGAGACATTTGTCACCCGTTCATCTCTTGAGAAAAGTGAGAGACAGTTAGCACTCATCTAGGGTCCCCCGTGATAGGGTCCTTTCCCGTCTCCCATTGATCCCTACGGTCGTCACCCGTTCGTCGGGTGACATGGATTGATATTTGGCTCTCGTCCGTGCCTTAGAAAATGTAGTGAGTCATTTGGCTCACGACAGTCCCTTTGGAAATATTGGGAGACATTTTACACTTGTCGTTACTGGGAAATGCCTATAGACAGTTGGCACTCATTCATGCCTTGGAAAAATGTCGGGAGCCATTGGACACTCGTCGTGCACTGGGAAATGTCGGGACACATTTTGCACTGGTCTATTTCCTGAGAGATGCGGGAGATATTAGGCACTCGTAATGATGTCCCCTTTAATATGGTCCTTGGGCGTGTCCCATTGGTCCCAACAGACGTCTCCCAATCATCATGAGACATGGTAAGACATCTAACTCCCTCCTGCCTTAGAAAATGTCGGGAGACATTAGACAACCGCCGATCACTTGGGAGATGTCGGGAGACATTTTTCACTCGTCCGTATTCTGGCAGAAATGGGAGACGTTTGGCACTGGCCTAGATGTCCCACATGATAGGGTCCTTGCACGTGTCCCATTGGTCCCAAGGTTCGTCTCCCATTTGTTGGGAGACATGGTTGGACATTTTGGCTCCCGTCCATGCCTTAGAAAATGTAGGGAGACATTAGGCTCACGACAGTCCCTTTGAAAATATCGGAAGACGTTTTACGCCCATCGATACTAGGAAATGTCGGGAGACATTGGACACCCGCCGATCTCTTGGAAGATGTCGGGAGACATTTTGCACCCGTCCGTCTCCTGGGAGAAGCGGGAGATATTAGGTACTCGTAATGATGTCCCCTTTTTTTATGGACAAGTAAATAAAATAGAACCAAAACCAAACGTTTACATCATACGCTCGGGCATACCCGAGGGAGTACAAGATAGAAAGCCATAAGTTGGCTAGTTGTCACGACCGCACTTCCTAAGGATAGGAAGCACGGGGAATCGTGACTCGTGGGGGATTTAAGAAGCGGGGAAGAAGGGGGAACAATCAAAAGGAGTACGACATACCGATCAAAAGATGAAATTTCATTTATCAACAAGGTTTCAAAACTCGAAGGTACACAACGTGAATGACATAGTTTGACAATTCAAAGGAAATCAAGGAAATTCTTATAACTTGGCATAGCGGAAGCATTTGAGAGTTAGCTACTACTATGTATGAAGACACAATAGCAACCAGATCATTTATTGAATACTGTCTCTGTCCAATGCTCAACATCCTCCGTCCTCCGTCCACGCTCAACCTGCACATAGGGAAAACATATGCAGGGGCTGAGTACTTGATGCACTCAGTGAACTCATGCCCGAAATACATTTATCATTTAAGACATGTCAAGCCATCATCGAGTGAATCTCGGGTTTTACTTTAAAAAGGCCGAGAAACACTAAATCATTCCTTTAATAAAATAGTGCCTGCGCAGGCAAACATCATCCCCCATCATGTACCATATCTGAGCTATCATGTGAAACGAGAATGTGGCCACAATCTCGATCACTGGACCGGCCGACCTAGAGGACGGCTCACGATTCCTATCAGTGCACTAGTCCGAGTAGGGACTCACTCCCTAGTCAGACCCAAATTCGTTAACTATCAAAGTCTAGTAGGATATTATCCCAGTAGACAATCAGATAGGCAATTCAAAACATAAAATACGGCATGACATACTATTTTAAATCACCCTTATTTCACCATAACATATCATTTCAAATAAAAGAGTTTAAGTAATAAAGCCCACCTCAAAAGCTTAGGATTTCCGTAAAAAGTTCCTCGTTCCGAATTTAGCGTGCGTGCGAACCACCTTTTCAGTAAATACATAAAGTACACATCAATCTCGGTAACGAAGACATTTTAGAATGCATGCACTCTAATTAAAATCTTATAATTCATTTCCTCGGTTTTCGTGCATTTTCGATTATTTGGGGGCCGCCTAAGGCGTCGCCGGTCGGCCGCTTATACCAATACTTCCTCCGTTGGCTCCTCGTATTTTCCATGACGTCGAAATAAAATCCCCAAACCATTTAGGCGCATAATTAAATTATCGCAATTATTTCTCTTCGAAATTATATTATTTCGGACTTGGGATAAAAATTATTCCGGGAATAAAATAAATAATTCCTTACGATTAAATTATCGGCCGAAGACTTAATTATGTTCCTCACCTTATACTTCCAAATAAAATATAAGGCCCAAATCCTTTAAAAGTCCAATTTCTTTAAAACAACCCAAGGCCCAAGACAAAAAAAACAAAAGGCCCAAAACTTAACTCCTCCTCCTCCACGCCTCACTCTCCTCTTTCTCACTATCTCTCTATCTTCTTCTCTCTCTCCTTTCTTCACAAAAGAGAAATCCCCCAAAATTGGAGAAATCCCTAACCCGTCGCCTATTCCTTCTCACGCCATCCCCGTCCTCTATTCGCCGCTGGTTAGCCGCCCTCTGTCACGACACAGCAGCTACACCGAGCAGCCATCACCGTCGCTGTCATCGCTGTTCCGAGCAGCCATCGCCGCTGGTTCGACCTGTTGCCGCTGCTGCCTCTTCGACGGGAGGACGCTGCTGTCACCGGGAAAAGGGCGACGCCTCGGCTCGTCGTAGTGGGAGGGCCAGCCGCCGGGGGCGCTGCAGTCGCCACAACTCGTCCAGCCGTCTCCCTCCACCGCCGGCGACTTCCCTTCCCCGCCAACACTCCGAACTACCCCGATTCAGCCGAAAGATAACCGCACAGCCCCAAAACAGCCCCGCAAGATACGTTCTTATTACAAAGTTATGTTCTTTCGTGTTTTCGATTAACCATAGCGGGTGTTCAATTGGTGTTAATTGTTGAATTTGTTTGAATTACTTGTGGGAAGTGGATGTATGAAGTAATGAACGAAATATGTAATGGGATATATGCTTAAACTTCATGCTTTGAAGATTGGGTAGAGTTTATACCTCAAAGAATTGTACTTGGTTGTGGAGAAAACAAAAATGGTAGAAATCCACTTCTTTCTCCTCTCGGCTCTCTCTCTCGGCTCCCTCTCTCTCTCTCTCAATTTGCTTATTGTAAAATGTATTGTGAAGTGTTAGAGAAGGAGATACATGAAGGAGCTTGTGGATTAATGTGTGACCTTTGAT
Organism: Salvia splendens; assembly: GCF_004379255.2. Taxonomy (NCBI): domain Eukaryota; kingdom Viridiplantae; phylum Streptophyta; class Magnoliopsida; order Lamiales; family Lamiaceae; genus Salvia; species Salvia splendens. The sequence goes on along the minus strand of NC_056041.1, from coordinate 30,505,636 downwards.
TTTGTAGGATTTATTGAGGGAGATGGAAGGTGAAGAAGTTGAAACATGGAGAGTCTCCATGGAGGGAGGGAATCGGCCAAGAGGATGGAAAGAAAGAGAAAAGTATTGGCCTTGCTCCCACATTTTGGAATGAATTGGGCTCCCATTTGATTTAATTGATTTGGGCTTATTTAGTTGCAAGCCCAATTTGTATAAATATTTATTTGTTAGACTTTTTGATTGTTTTGGCCCAAAGCCATTTTGTAAAAAAAAACACATTGGACTTTCTTTATTTTTACTTGGATTGGCCCCAAGTTCTTATTTTTGTTCGTTTCCTTTCGTTTGGACAAATTATTATTCGTCTCGTCGTAACTTGGTTTTGTTCTAAGTACTATAAAAAGTACGGGTGTTACACTAGTACAATGGAACATGGTAAAGACCAAGAATGAACATCACGCGGCAAGCCGCCAACACGGACAATCACAGTTCAAGCCACCCATCTAAACCCAGAGTGGGTGGGCCTCGTTAAAACCCCTTGGGGAAAAAACCCCATGGGATAAAACTCCCCAAGGGAAAAAGAGTACCCTGATGAGCGACTCAAAAAGCTTCACAAACCGAAACATCCAAAACCTGTGAACTCCTTCATCTGTCTCCGTAGCGATTTAGTTTGTCCATCGCCTCTATGATGATATCTGAGTACAAGTTACTGGCAGACGTCTCCGGTGGCTGAGATGTACCCACATTCGGAATCGCCACAGGTTGTGCGGCTGGAAGTGTTGTTCCCTCTGGTCTAAGAGTTGCGGAAATCAACCAAACTCGACGTCCGGTGGAAGGTTTTGGTGGTTGACAGGATGTAGAGGAGTTGTCAATTTTTGTCTGAGAAAACAGTTTGCAGACGTTTGAGAGATTGAGATTAGGGTTTGAGGGCTTTTGAAAATCGGCGGTCAATTGTGTTTTACTTTAAAATAAAGAGTTGGGAGAGGTATATTTAGAGAGAGGAAGATGAAACGACTTCCGTGACATCAGCAACTGTTCGCCTTCCTGCGCCAAAATTCAAATTTTGAGAATTTATGATATTCCTTTTTATTTTCCATTTTAGACTTCTCCCGGTTAAAAGACAAAAATTGGACTGTAATATTCTTTTTCACTTATTTGATAAATCCGTGCTTAAAATAAGGTAGAATAATGAAAGGATTTGTGAAACACTGGTAGAAATTCTTCTAGATTGAGTTCCATTTAAATTCCTTCCAGGTACGTCCAAAAAATTTTGAAACATATTTTTGCTATTTTCTAAAACTGAATTTGTTTGGGATTTTCCTAAAATAAAGCAAAAGACAAAAATAAAAACTTTTATATAAGGTTGTAGGCAACTCTCGAGATACGCTTGATCAAGTCCTTTGCGCACACATGTGTATTGAGTTGAGTAGGTGAATTTCTGATAATTGCCTAGCGACCATTTATTCATTTGATCAAGCTGAGTGTGCATAGTGGGATTTCTCCCGCTATACATATTGTTCATTCATTTATTACTTTCCTTTTTAGATGGATTAACAAATAAAAAGTTATAAGGCACGATACTTCCTGAAACTTTGAAATTCCCAGGAGGTGGTGGATTGATTGACTTGCAAGTTGGCACTTGCTCTTCTGAATTTGACTTGCTTCGATTCCCACCAAAACTTGAGGAGTAGTACTTTATGCCCAGTTAATCATCTTTGTACATTTGTACTCATGGGTTAGCAACTTCCTTTTCTCCTCGCATTCATCCATCCTCTAGTTTCCCTTACCACCTTTGCAAATAAACTAGATCAAGTGGGTCTGAATCCCCCTTTAACTTGATCAGTTTAGAAGTAGGCAAACATTTATGGAAATGATCACTGATTAGAAATCGTGAATTAACTCTTCTTCTTTCTATCCACTGATTTTTCTGGAGGTATCACCATAATGGTACCCCGCTTTGTCTTGTGATTCTTGTAAGTCCCCTGAACCTTTTTCTTTTCCTTGGGACGTAGTCCAGGGTCAGGAGGTTTCTCCACCTTGAACGCTCCAGGCCATGGTTGTAACTGCACCCAATGGGTAAACCTTGCAGCCTTTCTTCTAGGTTTCTCCTCCTTCAGCTCCGGTTCACTTTATTCGTAGCAACACCCATCAGGCTTGTCAACCACTGGAGGTGGTCTCTCTGTCGATGCAGTCTCTCCGTCGATGCAGTCTCTCCTTCCTCTCCAGGTGTGGATCCTTCCACATTCTCATCTAGTGCATGCACCATTTGTGTTTGGAGGTAGAACAATGCAGCGCCTAGTCCCTCACAACGCTTGATGACTTCTCCTTCCATCCCTTGAGGTTTATCCTTTATTTCCTCTCGAATTTCATGGGGCGTTTCCTTCTCCAGAAGTACGGGTGTTGGTTCGTCATCAGCTTGGGAATCTTCATTTGCGGGTTCAGCCTCAACTTCTTCTATCTCTTCTTGCTTTTCCAGTGATTTCTTTGACTTTTGCTTAACATTTGATAGTTCATTTTCCTCGGTTTCACTCACACCTTCTTCCTCTCCCCTCTTCTCATTCACCTCAGACCTTGCTCTGTCCTCTTGTATCCCTTTCATAATATCAGTTAGTAGGGCGACCTACTTGATCATTTCATCCATGCTGGATTTCTGCTCATCATATGTGTGCTGCATTTCCATAGTCAGCTCATCATGTGATTTCACGCAGTGCCTCATGCTCTAGTGGGATACGATCAAACACTCGACTCTTTCTTCCGTAGAATCTGGATTTTGATTGCCAGTCCTCTCCTTGCCAAGTCAGGGTATAATCCTCTGCATTGGAGAACCATGGACTATGGGGGTGATCTCTGATGGACTGGGTTCGTTTCCTGTTGATACACGTCCGCCTGCCCTCCAGGATTCTAATTCCTATTTGAACTCCAGATCTCCCTTGTATTATGACGATGGCTCACTTGATCAGTCTGAAAGTGGGGTTTGATTGAAGGAATTTGTAGATGGCTTGACTCAATCATTGAGATGAACGCTTCCTCAAGTTTGTCAACCCGGATCTTCAGTTGATTGTTATCATCCATCATAGGGGTATTCATAACATTCCTTTGGGGTAGAATGTCTGATGCATCGTCGTATTCTCTTTTTGCAATCAAAAGTTTCTCTATGACGATCTTTCCTTACTTAACCTGAGTTTGTAGAAACATCCCCCACTTGATGAGTTCACCAGGTCCTTACGCCTTGCATTCATCCCCTCGTAGAACCTTGATTAAATCTCCACTTCCGACATGTTGTGGCTTGGGCACGCGTCCAGAAGACCTCTGTACTTGTGCCAATATTGCTCAGGCTCTCATCACACCTTTAGGTAGCCTCTCTGATTTCCCTTCGAAGTGCATTTGTTTTTGCTGCTGTACTTGGGCACTGCGTCCAGAAGACCTCTCTGACCATGTCTTGATGATGTTGGGTTCCAATTCTCTAAAACCAAGCATCTGCTTCGCCCTTCAGAGAGAGGGGAGCGACCCTTATCTTGAAATCCACCTCACTTGACCCCCCTTGGCCTTTTCTGCATTCTGCAGATTTTGCCGAACTCATGAAGGAATTCAATTGGGCTTTCATCACTAGCTCCAAGAACACGGGCAAGATGACTAGTAAATCTGGTTTCACATATATAGCTTTTCGCTCAGCGGTATGGGAGATGGCCTGGGTTTTCTCGTTGTCAGTATGAGCGTATAGTGAACCTATCTCCAGATCATCTTCCTGATTACAAACTGTGGTGGCCCTTTCCTGAGTTCCCTCCTTGTCTGGGGTGACCATTACCTCAAGCGGACTCACAAAGGTGATGTCCTCACTTTCCTTACTCTTGACATCCGAGTTAATTGGTGAAGTGGGTGGTGATTTGTCTTGGACAATGTTTGGTTCCACTCCCTCTTCTTCCTCTGGTTTCCTCCTGGACTCGGTGCCTCCGAACTGGGAAAATAGAAAACAACGAAAAGTTTATTTACAAGATTTACACTAACGAAACTAAACTACTTGATTCACTGGCTCTGGTACTTTACTGTCATCTGGACAGCTTGGTTCTTCGGATTTGGACATCATATGGCTTTGATCCAGAGAATGACTTCTCAGCGGCAGGTTCGATTCTCACACATCTACAGAGAAGGAAACCATGCTGCCGACTTTTCTTGCAGGTAGAGTGGTTCAGACCCCTACTATGACATATTATAATTCAGTCAGTCTTTGCGCCTCGGTACCTGAAAGAGCTTGTTAGGACGAACCAGCTGGGATATCCTAACTTTCGTTTCCGACGTATAGATGTGGATTGATTGTGACTTTATGGTAGTTCTCATTATTTTAGTTCTTCCTTTTTTTCATTTGGTTTCTAGTTTAGCTTTGATAGCATGGAGTATCCCAACTTGTGGGAACTTCAGTTTGTTTTTCTGTCATGTTCTTGCTCTAGATCCTAGTCACTTTTGGGTTGGGGGACCTTATATTTTGATTTTACTCACGGGTTCTGTCTAAACCCCCCGCCCAATATGGGTGTTTTTGATTAAAAACAAAGTTAGAATTAAATGGAGCGAGCAGGAGTTTCCGCAAGGAAGATAGAGCTAAAAGACCACACCACAAAGTGAAGGGTAGGAATGACATTTCGGAGAGGATAGTACCCTAAGGATTAGAGCCCCATCCCTCTTTATATAAAAGAAGCCCAACATGAGAAGGAAAGAGGGGGACACGGTTATCACACAGACATCTATGCGATTTCAGCTCTCTTCTAAGGCTGAAATCGGAGCTCATTTTACTTCATCTTCCTGATTTCCGTTGCACATACGCTTGGTTCCCGATCTAGTTTAGTCATAGTTTGGTGCTGGTTCTATCACTTTAATCGTTTGTTCTGCTATTCCGCTTCGAGAAGGAGCCATGAACAAATTTCTGTTTTAGTTTGTTTATTTTTAGTTTACTTTTGATGTTATCAACTCTTGATGCTTTTGATTCAGTAAATTTAGAGTTATGATTTCGGTTCCAGCTGATATGTTATGTTTTCATGCATGATATTTCTGATCTGCTTTCGAATTCTATTTTATGATGCATATCTTAGTTCAAGTGTTTGGATGTAGTTCGATCTGGCTAGATCTGAGTTTTAGACTTATAATTTGTCTAGTTGCGAAGAAAATTATGGATTAAGTTTGTTAGGTTGTTCAGATCTAGCAGCTGATGTTTTATTTCTACATTAGTATGGGTTAGTTTCTTGTTTACGTAGACGTAGATTAGATTTTACTAGTAGATTTAAGTTCACAGTTGTTATAATGTTTTGTTCTTAGCAATTGCTGAGATCTAGTTTCACTCTGCTTTTCTTGTTGATTCTACGAAGAAGATAAAGTTGTTAGAAAAGTGTTACTTTATCGTACGTTTTGCAGGAGACTGACAGTGTTCAATTTTATTCTATTTGTCCATTTCAGGAAAGTTTCAACATGGGTTGATCAAGTTGAATTTAGTTAAACCTTAGCAAGTTGATCAGTTTAGCTAGTTTAGTCTCTCAAGTCAAGTAGTTAACTTAACCCACCCCTAAAAAGCTTGGCCGCAACAATTCCCATTTTGTGTCCAACAACAAATGTAAAACACATTATCTCTGTGGGATCGATCCTTACTTCCTTATACTAGTTAATAGTATTGTGGGTTAAGGTTTTGAAAGCACTTTTGAACTCTTCCATTCATCTCACTCGAGTAGGAATAAGTTGATTTGATGAGTCTGAATCTCCACTGGATCCACTCACGTGTGTTCAAAGGTAGAGGGCGTACAATTGGCCAGCCGGATCAGTTTGACAATCCAACCTGAGCAAGCCACAACGATAAACGTAAAGAATGAGTGTGAAGACACTCAAGAGATGTTCAACTTCAGCAACCTTGGTAATTCAAGAAGGAAGACAGAGGGTCGAGGAAAGAGATGATGATAAGATGAGGCGCTGAGGATCGAGCGACGCTCTAAATGAAGGAATGATGGGGCAAGGAGTACGTCCGAGCAGAGGCCAGAGATGGCCAGGATACAATCTGATAAGCTAAGTAATCACATAGAGAGGAAGTATGAAATTACTTAAGGATCAAGTGCGCAACAAGACATTATGGTTACCAAGATATCATCAGAGAACAACCGGGCAAATTTTTCACAAAATGCCTATGTGGCAACATGTTTTACACATGAGGTGAAAACTTTGATAGTTCGATGTATCATGGTCCGAGACCTGCTTGGAGTATAAGTGGGAAATTTTTGGCAATGGGTATACTCGAAAGCATGATTTTGAGTATAAGCGGGAGATTGTTAGGATTGGTATACTGAAAAACATATTTCGAGCATGTTGCACGGATAGAATTGCTTGCATACTACATTCTACAATCCACTTTTAACCCAAGGCGAGAAGAAGTAATTTATCGCATTGGTGTTTGCTTATGCATTTATAAGATGTTTCTCAAACATTTAAACGTATAAGAAGAAAACAAGTTTAATTCTTCTTCATAGTAGACTGGTCGTGCATGACGTTCACAGAAGGTGACACAGTTGGTCCTTTGTAGAAGAGAAATAGAATTTCACAACCTAGATAGGCTTTGACTACCTATCGTGAATGGTTGCAGTGTCAGTCAGCATGTTTCCTTACCTTAGGAAATAAACGACACTGGTGTGGTATAGCACTGAAGGATCTAATAGTTGAGATAAGTCTTTCTTGCTATTTACTAAAAGATGAGGTCTCGGGGATTGTTATTTCTTAATCATTTTTGACATAACATTGAGCATACGATATTGATTATGCACTACTTTGATTTATCACATGGTGTGGATTTTTCGCAATCCAAGAATCCTAATATCTTGGGTAGTGGTGATCAATGTCTAGAGGTGCTAGTATTGTTATTGCATTGAATCGTGTGCAGGGTAAGTCCAGTTTGATAATATCCTGAAGAGGTGTTCGAAAAAAAATTTATTATTCAGAAACCCGTCCGGTTGGAATTTATTCCAAAATAATAAATAAAGATTTTGAACTATACAGCTCTTGGAAAAATATATTAATTAATTAAAGTTAAATAGTTAATAGATATTTATATCTTAAACACGGGAAATAATAAATGAAATATGTAAAGTCCAGATAACTCATAATTTGGGATTGGGTGGGCAGTCAATATTATTATACTATAGTGGATGATAAAAATATTCTGTTTGGACTTGTATTAAATTGAGGCTCAATTTAATTAGTAAAAGTCCAACAGGTTTGGCCCAAGTCCAACCTCCATGGATCCCTAATCTGGCACATCATAACTCTATATAAAGGAGACTAAATAGAAGACTAATTTAATGATTTTTAGCTTAAAATTTCGTGCCCCCCTCTCCGGAGGAGAAAGATATTTTCATTCCCTTACAGTGGGAATTTTGTCTTCTAAAGCCCTTTTCGATTCTGACAAGCTTTGCCCACCCAAAGGTCATTATCTGAATTCAGGATATAGATTAGAAGATTTGTGGTGAGTTCAGAATATAGATTAGAAGATTTGTGTGTCGAGTATGAAGATCTTCATGCGGAGAAGGAGCAAGCAATCGTCGATTCTTTGGAGAATCATGATTTATGTACGTTCTTGTATGCAATTCAATGTTTAACATGTGATTAATTGATACCATAATCAGTCAAATAGATCAGCATGCATGATTTATTTGTTTATGCATGTCTTCCGCTGTGCAAGGGGCACGAAACCCCAACAGGATCTGTTACTGGTGTTGTTTACTTTCTGCAGCTTTTCTTTCGTCATAGGTAATTCGGGAAAATGGTCCCAATGCATGTTACGTATTTGTCTAGTTGGTTATTTTGGAAACTTGTTTACGGTTACAGTAGTTTAGTTGTTGATTTTCACTAGTTTAAACTCATTTCTGTTACTCATGCATGCGTTTCCGTAATTTTTCCTAATCTAGGTCTAGCAATAGGTTTTTATTTTTAGGATTCGGATAATTCGGCAATCTAACAAAGCGCCCTCCCTTTGTCACTCATCGGCTCGGAACAAGCCTCCCCAGCCGCTGGCTCCTCCGACGGGTCCCAGGGCCCGTCGTGAAATAAGGGTGGTTTAAAATAGTATGTCATGCCGTATTTTATGTTTGAATTGCCTATCTGATTGTCTATGGGATAAATCCTACTAGACTTTGATAGTTAACGAATTCGGGGTCTGACTAGGGAGTGAGTCCTTACTCGGACTAGTGCACTGATTAGGGATCGTGAGCCGTCCTCTAGGTCGGCCGGTCCAGTGATCGAGATTGTGGCCACATTCTCGTTTCACATGATAGCTCAGATATGGTACTGATGGGGGATGATGTTTGCCTGCGCAGGCACTATTTTATTAAAGGAATGATTTAGTGTTTCTCGGGCTTTTTAAAGTAAAAACCCGAGATTCACTCGATGATGGCTTGACATGTCTAAATGATAAATGTATTTCGGGCATGAGTTCACTGAGTGCATCAAGTACTCAGCCCCTGCATATGTTTTCTCTATGTGCAGGTTGAGCGTGGACGGAGGACGGAGGATGTTGAGCATTGGACAGAGACAGTATTCAATAAATGATCTGGTTGCTTATTGTGTCTTCATACATAGTAGTAGCTAACTCTCAAATGCTTCCGCTATGCCAAGTTATAAGAATTCCTTGATTTCCTTGAATTTGTCAAACTATGTCATTCACGTTGTGTACCTTCGAGTTTTGAAACCTTGTTGATAAATGAAATTTCATCTTTTGATCGGTATGTCGTACTCCTTTTGATTGTTCCCCCTTCTTCCCCGCTTCTTAAATCCCCCACGAGTCACGATTCCCCGTGCTTCCTATCCTTAGGAAGTGCGGTCGTGACAACTAGCCAACTTATGGCTTTCTATCTTGTACTCCCTCGGGTATGCCCGAGCGTATGATGTAAACGTTTGGTTTTGGTTCTATTTTATTTACTTGTCCATAAAAAAAGGGGACATCATTACGAGTACCTAATATCTCCCGCTTCTCCCCTGGAGACGGCACGGGTGCAAAATGTCTCCCGACATCTTCCAAGAGATCGGCGGGTGTCCAATGTCTCCCGACATTTCCTAGTATCGATGGGCGTAAAACGTCTTCCGATATTTTCAAAGGGACTGTCGTGAGCCTAATGTCTCCCTACATTTTCTAAGGCACGGACGGGAGCCAAAATGTCCAACCATGTCTCCCAACGAATGGGAGACGAACCTTGGGACCAATGGGACACGTTGCAAGGACCCTATCATGTGGGACATCTAGGCCAGTGCCAAACGTCTCCCGTTTCTCCCAGAATACGGACGAGTGAAAAATGTCTCCCGACATCTCCCAAGTGATCGGCGGTTGTCTAATGTCTCCCGACATTTTCTAAGGCAGGAGGGAGTTAGATGTCTTACCATGTCTCATGATGATTGGGAGACGTCTGTTGGGACCAATGGGACACGCCCAAGGACCATATTAAAGGGGACATCATTACGAGTGCCTAATATCTCCCGCATCTTTCAGGAAATAGACCAGTGCAAAATGTGTCCCGACATTTCCCAGTGCACGACGAGTGTCCAATGTCTCCCGACATTTTTCCAAGGCATGAATGAGTGCTAAATGTCTCTAGGCATTTCCCAGTAATGACGACTGTAAAACGACTCCCGATATTTTCTAAGGGACTGTCGTGAGCCAAATGTCTCCCTACATTTTCTAAGGCACGGACGAGAGCCACGTGTCAAACCATGTCTCCCGATGAACGGGAGACTGCCCTTGGGAGCAATGGGATACGGGCAAGGACCCTATCACGGGGGACCCTAGATGAGTGCTAACTGTCTCTCGCTTCTCCCAAGAGATGAACGGGTGCCAAATGTCTCCCGACATCTTCCAAGAGATCGGCGGGTGTCCAATGTCTCCCGACATTTTTCCAAGGCACGAATGAGTGCTATACGTCTCTAGGCATTTCCCAGTAACGATGGGTGTAAACATCTCCCGATATTTTCTAAGGGGTTGTAAACGACTCTGATACCAATTGAAGGGGTTGGCAACGGAAGCGTGCAGGGAATGGATCACATAATAATTCTGATCTATTTAGCAGATTATTTAGACAAATTCTATTCGCGTAATTCTCACATGTATCATGCTCATAACTTGAATTCAAACATGCTTTAGCACAATTAACACCTAAAACATGCTTACTACGGAGTTAGCTAATTTACCTCATTGATTCTCCAAAGAATCGAAGATAGCTAGCGCCTTCTCCACGTGAAGATCTTGAGTACTAAACCACGGATCTTCTAATTGGTTTCCCGACTGTAAACTGATATATCGGTGTGGGCTGATCTCACCAGAATACTAAGACTTTAATAAAGAAAACGGAAACTACTCACGGAGGGAGTTGAAAATCGTCCCTCTTGAAGACAGAGAGGGGGACGAAAATATTGATGAAAATAATGTATATTTTCTATCTCCTTTATTTTCCTATTTATATTAAGTCACATATTGGGCCTCCCCCATTTAGTTTTTTACTAAATAAATTGAACCCACAATTTAATATAAGCTTATATTGGAATATTACGAGCAGCCACTACCCGGATTCTTGGGTTGCGAAAAACCCGCACCATTTGGTAAGTCAAAGTAGTGCATAATCAATATCATATGCTCAATGCTAACATACATTGATTAAGAAATTAATTATCAAGACCTCGTCTTTCAGTAGATAGCATAAAGAGGCGGAAGGTCCCGATCTCGAGGCCCAGGTCAGGCCGAGAGCGATAGGCTTCGCGGTGCGACGCTGGCTGAGCAAGTGGGAGCGGATGGTGCGGGAGAGGGGAAACGGGAAGTGGTGGTTGGCCGAGAGCGTCGACGCCTATGCGCATCTCGCTGGCCGAGAGCCGCCATGTCGCCCGACGAGACTCCTGGCCGAGAGCGTCGGCACCCGACGGTCAATGGACCGAGACGGGAGGTGAGGCGCGGGCCGAGAGCCAGCTCCACCCGACGCGTCGCCTGGCCGAGACGCTGGTGCGCCTCCGTGCGCACCGCAGGCCGAGGGCAGAGACGCCCAACGAGTCGTAATGCCACGCGCGCTGCTGGCTGAGACGCCGTGTGCATCGTGATCCGACTACGAACTCGTCGGATTTTCATCGTTCATCGTTCGTGCAAACCTCGTACGATAAGATATCGATGATGGATTATTTTAATGATTATTTAATGCATTAATTAAAAGATATCATTAAAATAATATTATTTAATGGAAATAAAATATTTTTGGAAGATTTCCCTAGATTTTAGAAATATTTGAATTATTGACTATATCTGTGGAAATAGATAATATTATTTTGATTCATAGATGATATGGACAAGAATAATTTAATAGTTTCCTAATTATTATATATCTAGAATCCTAATAAGGAAAGATATGTATGAATAAATTAAATAATATAATTTCTCTTCCTTATCTTGAACATGGAAATAATATGAATTTAATTTTTCATGTCTAATTAAGATTTAAATAATTCGTTTATTTTAGAATACCTTATAGAAGAAATGAATGAGAATTAAATTCTAGAACAATTAATTTCCTAAAGTAAGATAATAAAAGATAACGAAAGATTTAATTATCCAGTAAATTAAATGCCAACAGAATTTAATTAAGCCTTAATCTGCCTCAAGGATAAGGATAATTAAAGAAAAACCATAACCCAAATATCTAAGCTATAATTACGAACTTAATGTTTGTGTATGGTCTCCACAGATTGGTCTGCAATTTGTGAAACTAATTTCTAATATTATCGCCACGCATTATGTGGGGACAATAATCCTAAGAAATAGTAAGTTTATAACGGCAGACTTCTCAAATATAAATAGTATGAACTGGAATGTGGTGACAATGATCCTAAGAAACTACGAGATTCAGGAGTTCACACAGAATTTATGAGATAACTTGATTTTATTAGCAGCACATGAAAATTATTATGGGAATGTGTTAATGCTAAATCTGGGGGTCTTGCTTAGGCAACATTAGGCGGCCATGCCATTATGTGGTCTCTGGACTATTCGTCGATGTTGTGACCAGTAAAATACTAAAATTTTAATGCTTATTGACCTCTTATGGAGGGTACAAAATTTAAATTTTACAGTTGTAAGATTTTTAAAAGTTTTATGGTTAATCTACTCAAATTTCTTACATAAGTTTATGACAAATAATAAATCTTCTGTTTTGCAGTGCAAACTAAATCGTCAAAATGTCATTCAATCCTCTTTCTGCAATTCTTAAAGAAAACAAACTCGAGGGCCAAAATTACATAGAATGGAAACAAAATTTGGACATCGTTCTCACAGCTGAAGAGTACAAGTTTGTGCGCACTACTCCACAACCTCCAGTGCTAGCGGCAAATGCCGCGGCAGGAGTTAGAGATGCGCATAAACGGTGGCATAAGGCGAATGAGATGGCTAAGTGCTATATGTTGGCTTCTATGTCTTCAGTGTTCAAGCATCAGCATTCTGCCATGGTGACTACCACCGAGATTATGCAAAATCTCACAAATCTTTTTGGTACTCAGAATCGAACAACTAAGTCTCAAGCCTTTCGGAGTATCATGACGAAGACAATGAAGGAAGGCACTTCTGTGCGGGACCATGTGTTGGGGTTTGGAGCCCCTTGCACATCGGAAGATTTGTACAAAACAAATAAATCAGACGTAGGATCTATTTGACAGATTATGGGATTAATCTATTCACACGTTAACACAGAATTGCATGCTAGAACGCAAATAGTTCATGCTTAAAGAATATAAATCCTAAAACATGAATTCTACTATTTAGAGTTACCGATTCTGTCACGACCACAACTCCCTAGTTAAAGAAAGCGTAGCTATTTCGCGACTAAACTTACTAAATCGTCTCAAACTTATCATGGATAATACTTAACTCAATGGAAACATTGTCTGAATGTGATAAAGGGTACAACCATATCGAATCAGAGTAATTCCTGGGTGCTAAAACAAATTCTAGATCTTACAGCGGAAGAGTACCAAGATGATGTAATATGTATGAAAACATACTAAATCAACTACCTTACCTCTTAATTTATTTTCTTTCCCAACACCTCCTCTGCATCGACACTGATCAACATGCACATTAAGAAAAAAACAATATGCAGGGCTGAGTACTTGGTATACTCAGTGGACTCATTGCTGAAAACTTTTCTTAAGTCAGTTCGAATATTTCCAAGCCTTACTGAAATAAGATGACATTGGTGTGGTATAGCACTGAATTGGATCTAACAGCAAGACGATTCTTTATGCTATCTACTGAAAGACGAAGTCTTGATAATTAATTTCTTAATCAATGTACGTTAGCATTGAGCATATGGTATTGATTATGCACTACTTTGACTTACCAAATGGTGCGGGTTTTTTGCAACCCAAGAATCCTGGTATATTGGGTAGTGGTGATTAATATCTAGCGGTCCTAGGATTGCTATTATATTGAATCGTGCGCGAGGTGAGTCTCGTTTGATAACATCCACAAGAGCTCGAAACAAGGTTTTATTATTCGGAACCTAGCCAGTTGGAGTTTGATTACACTTTGAATAATAAATAAGCGTTTCTTGCTCGAAACAAGGTTTTATTATTTAGTCCACTCTTGGAGTTAATAATATGTTCATTAATTAAGTTCATAACAGACATTAATTAATTAACAGACGTTTCTATCTTAAGCACGGGAAATGAACGACAAACAAATGGAAACCCGGAATACTTGTAATTTCGGATTTGGATGGGAGTGCAATATTTCTTTTGTAGTAGATGCTCGTAATATTCCAATATAAGCTTATATTAAATTGTGGGATCAATTTAATTAGTAAGAAGCTAATTGGGGGAGGCCATATCCAAATTCTTCCATAGATCCCTGACTGTGCCCAATATGTGACTTAAATAGGAGAATAAATGAGACAGAAAATAAACCTAATTATTATCATAATTTTCATCCCCCTATCTTTCTGGAAGAGGGACAATTTTCAGCTCTTTCCATGAGCAGTTTCCGTCTTCTTTATTCAAGTCCAAGTATTCTGGTGAGATTGCACGAAGGTAAATTGGCTAATTTCATATTCTGGTGAGATCAACCCACACTAATATCATTTTACAGTCCGGAAACCAGTCAGAAGATCTGTGGTTTAGTACTCAAGATCTTCACGTGGTGAAGGCGCTAGCCAACTTCGATTCTTTGGAGAATCAACGAGGTAAATTGGCTAATTCCGTAGATTTAGACTAAACAATCTCCTAAATAGATCAAGATATTATGTGATCAATTGCATGCACGCATCCGCTGCCAACCCCTACATGGGACACGCGCAATGACCCTATCACGGGGACATCTAGACGAGTGCCAAATGTCTCCCGCTTCCCCAGAAGACGGACGAGTGCAAAATGTCTCCCGACATGTTCCAAGTGACCGGTAGTTGTCTAATGTCTCCCTACATTTTGTGAGATGTCTATTAGGACCAATGGAACACACCCAAGGACCATATCAAAGGGGTCATCATTACGAATGTCTAATGTCTCCGACATCTCTCAGGAGACAGACCGGAGCAAAATGTCTCCCGACACCTCCCAAGAGATGGGCAGGTGTTAAGTATCTCCCGCCATTTCCCATTGCACGACGGTTGTCCAATGTCTCCCGACATTTTTCCAAGGCACGAATGATTGTTATATGTCTCTAGACATTTCCCTGTAACGATGGGTGTAAAATGTCTCCTGATATTTTCTAAGGGTGTGTCTTGAGCCCAATGTTTCCCTTCATTTTCTAAGGCACGGACGGGAGCCAAATGTCTAACCATGTCTCCCGATGAACGAGAGACGACCCTTAGGACCAATGGGACACACACAAGGATCCTATCACGGGGGACATCTAGACAAGTGCCAAATTTCTCCCGCTATTCCCAGAAGACGAACGGGTGCAAAATATCTCCCGACATCTCCCAAGTGACTGGCGATTGTCAAATGTCCCCCTGCATTATATAAGGCACGGAAGGGAGCTAAATGTGTTACTATGTCTCCCGACAATTGGGAGACGTCTGTTGGGACCAATGGGACACGCCCAAGGACCATATCAAAGGGGACATCATTACGAGTGTCTAATGTCTTCCGTATCTCTCAGGAGACAGACCGGTGCAAAATGTCTCCCGACACCTCCGAAGAGACGTGCGGGTGTTGAGTATCTCTCGACATTTCCCATTGTACGATGTGTGTCCAATGTATCCGGACATTTTTCCAAGGAATGAATGAGTGCTCAATGACTCTAGGCATTTCCTAGTAACGACGAGTGTAAAACGTCTCTCGATATTTTCTATGGGACTGTCGCGAGCCAAATGTCTCCCAAAATTTTCTAAGGCATGGACGAGAGTCAGATGTCAAACCATGTATCCTGACGATCGGTAGATGACACTTGGGACCAATGGGACATGCGCAAGGACCCTATCATGGGCGACATCTAGATGAGTCCTACATGTCTCTCGCTTCTCCCAAGAGACGGATGGGTGCAAAATGTCTCCTGGCATCTTCCAAGAGACTGGCGGGTGTCCAATGTCTCCCGACATATTTCCAAGGCACGAATGAGTGCTATATGTCTCTAGGCATTTCCTAGTAATGATGGGTGTAAAAAGTCTCCCGATATTTTTCAAAGGACTGTCGTGAGCCTAATGTCTCCCTACATTTTCTAAGGCACGGACGGGAGCCAAATGTCTAACCATATATCCCGATGAACGGGAGATGACCATTGGGACCAGTGGGACACGCGCTAGGACCCTATCACTAGGGACATCTAGACGAGTGCCAAATGTCTCCCACTTCCTCCAGAAGACGGACGGGTGCAAAATGTCTCCCGACATCTCCCTAGTGACCGACGGTTGTCTAATGTCTCCCTACATTTTCTAAGGCACGAAAGGGAGCTAAATGTCTTACCATGTCTCCCGATGATTGGGAGACATCTGTTGGGACCAATGGGACACGCCCAAGGACCATATCAAAAGGGAAATCATTACGAGTGCCTAATGTCATCCGCATCTCTCAGGAGATTGATAGCAATAGTTGAGACGTGGAGACTAAGTGCCGATCAAACAGGTTCAGAGGATTCACTCAACCACTAGGCCTAAGAACTCCCTAAACTATTTGTCTGTGTCGTTGGGATACTCTCAATAAGTCTCAAAACCTTAACCAATTTACTGTTGGCTAGTATAGGGAAGTAAGGATCGATCCCACAAAGATGGAGGGGTAAGCACGTGTTCAGAGGACTTGGAATGGGTTGACTGCTGCCACGCAACTCATGGGTTAAGACTTGTTTAACTACTAGACTTTGAGGAAATTAAAAGTGTGGTCCTTTACAAGGCTTGTTGCCTTGGGGCTTGGCATGCTTACGAGCCTGGATCCGAGCCATGAGGGTGGCGATCGGTTTACGGGCCTGGACCCGTCGGAGGAGCCAGCTGGCTGGGGGAGGCTTGTTTCCGAGCCATGAGGGTGACAATGGGGAGGGGCTTGTTAGATTGCCGAATGTATCTCGAATCCTAAAAAAAAACCTATTTGCTAGACCTAGGGATTAGAAAAAGTACGAACGCATGCATGAGTAACAGAAATGAAGTTTAACTAGTGAAATTCAACAACTAAACTACTAGACCGGGTAAACAAGTTTCCAAAAACAACTAGACAATACGTACCTATGACGAAAGAAAAGCTGCAGAAAGTAAACAACACCAGTAACGGATCCTGTTGGGGTTTCGTGCCCCTTGCACAGCGGAAGACATGCATAAACAAATAAATCATGCATGCAGATCTATTTGACTGATTATGGTATCAATTAATCACATGTTAAACATTGAATTGCATACAAGAACGTACATAAATCATGATTCTCCAAAGAATCGACGATTGCTTGCTCCTTCTCCGCATGAAGATCTTCATACTCGACCACAAATCTTCTAATCTATATTCTGAACTCACCACAAATCTTCTAATCTATATCCTGAATTCAGATAATGACCTTTGGGTGGGCAAAGCTTGTCAGAATCGAAAAGGGCTAGACGAAATAGAAGACAAAATTCCCACTGTAAGGGAATGAAAATATCTTTCTCCTCCGGAGAGAGGGGGCACGAAATTTTAAGCTAAAAATCATTAAATTAGTCTTCTATTTAGTCTCCTTTATATAGAGTTATGATGTGCCAGATTAGGGATCCATGGAGGTTGGACTTGGGCCAAACCTGTTGGACTTTTACTAATTAAATTGAGCCTCAATTTAATACAAGTCCAAACGGAATATTTTTATCAT
Organism: Salvia splendens; assembly: GCF_004379255.2. Classification (NCBI taxonomy): domain Eukaryota; kingdom Viridiplantae; phylum Streptophyta; class Magnoliopsida; order Lamiales; family Lamiaceae; genus Salvia; species Salvia splendens. The sequence goes on along the minus strand of NC_056041.1, from coordinate 30,488,364 downwards.
CCACTATAGTATAATAATATTGACTGCCCACCCAATCCCAAATTATGAGTTATCTGGACTTTACATATTTAATTTATTATTTCCCGTGTTTAAGATATAAATATCTATTAACTATTTAACTTTAATTAATTAATATCTTTTTCCAAGAGTTGTCTAGTTCAAAATCTTTATTTATTATTCTGGAATAAATTCCAACCGGACGGGTTTCTGAATAATAAATTTTTTTTCGAACACCTCTTCAGGATATTATCAAACTGGACTTACACTGCACACGATTCAATGCAATAACAATACTAGCACCTCTAGACATTGATCACCACTACCCAAGATATTAGGATTCTTGGATTGCGAAAAATCCACACCATGTGATAAATCAAAGTAGTGCATAATCAATATCGTATGCTCAATGTTATGTCAAAAATGATTAAGAAATAACAATCCCCGAGACCTCATCTTTTAGTAAATAGCAAGAAAGACTTATCTCAACTATTAGATCCTTCAGTGCTATACCACACCAGTGTCGTTTATTTCCTAAGGTAAGGAAACATGCTGACTGACACTGCAACCATTCACGATAGGTAGTCAAAGCCTATCTAGGTTGTGAAATTCTATTTCTCTTCTACAAAGGACCAACTGTGTCACCTTCTGTGAACGTCATGCACGACCAGTCTACTATGAAGAAGAATTAAACTTGTTTTCTTCTTATACGTTTAAATGTTTGAGAAACATCTTATAAATGCATAAGCAAACACCAATGCGATAAATTACTTCTTCTCGCCTTGGGTTAAAAGTGGATTGTAGAATGTAGTATGCAAGCAATTCTATCCGTGCAACATGCTCGAAATATGTTTTTCAGTATACCAATCCTAACAATCTCCCGCTTATACTCAAAATCATGCTTTCGAGTATACCCATTGCCAAAAATTTCCCACTTATACTCCAAGCAGGTCTCGGACCATGATACATCGAACTATCAAAGTTTTCACCTCATGTGTAAAACATGTTGCCACATAGGCATTTTGTGAAAAATTTTGCCCGGTTGTTCTCTGATGATATCTTGGTAACCATAATGTCTTGTTGCGCACTTGATCCTTAAGTAATTTCATACTTCCTCTCTATGTGATTACTTAGCTGTATCAGATTGTATCCTGGCCATCTCTGGCCTCTGCTCGGACGTACTCCTTGCCCTATCATTTCTTCACTTAGAGCGGCGCTCCATCCTCAGCGCCTCATCTTATCATCATCTCTTTCCTCGACCCTCTGTCTTCCTTCTTGAATTACCAAGGTTGCTGAAGTTGAACATCTCTTGAGTGTCTTCACACTCATTCTTTACGTTTATCGTTGTGGCTTGCTCAGGTTGGATTGTCAAACTGATCCGGCTGGCCAATTGTACGCCCTCTACCTTTGAACACACGTGAGTGGATCCAGTGGAGATTCAGACTCATCAAATCAACTTATTCCTACTCGAGTGAGATGAATGGAAGAGTTCAAAAGTGCTTTCAAAACCTTAACCCACAATACTATTAACTAGTATAAGGAAGTAAGGATCGATCCCACAGAGATGATGTGTTTTACATTTGTTGTTGGACACAAAATGGGAATTGTTGCGGCCAAGCTTTTTAGGGGTGGGTTAAGTTAACTACTTGACTTGAGAGACTAAACTAGCTAAACTGATCAACTTGCTAAGGTTTAACTAAATTCAACTTGATCAACCCATGTTGAAACTTTCCTGAAATGGACAAATAGAATAAAATTGAACACTGTCAGTCTCCTGCAAAACGTACGATAAAGTAACACTTTTCTAACAACTTTATCTTCTACGTAGAATCAACATGAAAAGCAGAGTGAAACTAGACATGAGCAATTGCTAAGAACAAAACATTATAACAACTGTGAACTTAAATCTACTAGTAAAATCTAATCTACGTCTACGTAAACAAGAAACTAACCCATACTAATGTAGAAATAAAACATCAGCTGCTAGATCTGAACAACCTAACAAACTTAATCCATAATTTTCTTCGCAACTAGACAAATTATAAGTCTAAAACTCAGATCTAGCCAGATCGAACCACATCCAAACACTTGAACTAAGATATGCATCACAAAATAGAATTCGAAAGCAGATCAGAAATATCATGCATGAAAACATAACATATCAGCTGGAACCGAAATCATAACTCTAAATTTACTGAATCAAAAGCATCAAGAGTTGATAACATCAAAAGTAAACTAAAAATAAACAAACTAAAATAGAAATTTGTTCATGGCTCCTTCTCGAAGCGGAATAGCAGAACAAACAATTAAAGTGATAGAACCAGCACCAAACTATGACTAAACTAGATCGGGAACCAAGCGTATGTGCAACGGAACTCAGGAAGATGAAGTAAAATGAGCTCCGATTTCAGCCTTAGAAGAGAGCTGAAATCGCATAGATGTCTGTGTGATAACCGTGTCCCCCTCTTTCCTTCTCATGTTGGGCTTCTTTTATATAAAGAGGCATGGGGCTCTAATCCTTAGGGTACTATCCTCTCCGAAATGTCATTCCTACCCTTCACTTTGTGGTGTGGTCTTTTAGCTCTATCTTCCTTGCGGAAACTCCTGCTCGCTCCATTTAATTCTAACTTTGTTTTTAATCAAAAACACCCATATTGCGCGGGGGGTTTAGGCAGAACCCGTGAGTAAAATCAAAATATAAGGTCCCCCAACCCAAAAGTGACTAGGATCTAGAGCAAGAACATGACAGAAAAACAAACTGAAGTTCCCACAAGTTGGGATACTCCATGCCATTAAAGCTAAACTAGAAACCAAATGAAAAAAAGGAAGAACTAAAATAATGAGAACTACCATAAAGTCACAATCAATCCACATCTATACGTCGGAAACGAAAGTTAGGATATCCCAGCTGGTTCGTCCTAACAAGCTCTTTCAGGTACCGAGGCGCAAAGACTGACTGAATTATAATATGTCATAGTAGGGGTCTGAACCACTCTACCTGCAAGAAAGTCGGCAGCATGGTTTCCTTCTCTGTAGATGTGTGAGAATCGAACCTGCCGCTGAGAAGTCATTCTCTGGATCAAAGCCATATGATGTCCAAAATCCGAAGAACCAAGCTGTCCAGATGACAGTAAAGTAACCAGAGCCAGTGAATCAAGTAGTTTAGTTTCGTTAGTGTAAATCTTGTAAATAAACTTTTCGTTGTTTTCTATTTTCCCCAGTTCGGAGGCACCGAGTCCAGGAGGAAACCAGAGGAAGAAGAGGGAGTGGAACCAAACATTGTCCAAGACAAATCACCACCCACTTCACCAATTAACTCGGATGTCAAGAGTAAGGAAAGTGAGGACATCACCTTTGTGAGTCCGCTTGAGGTAATGGTCACCCCAGACAAGGAGGAAACTCAGGAAAGGGCCACCACAGTTTGTAATCAGGAAGATGATCTGGAGATAGGTTCACTATACGCTCATACTGACAACGAGAAAACCCAGGCCATCTCCCATACCGCTGAGCGAGAAGCTATATATGTGAAACCAGATTTACTAGTCATCTTGCCCGTGTTCTTGGAGCTAGTGATGAAAGCCCAATTGAATTCCTTCATGAGTTCGGCAAAATCTGCAGAATGCAGAAAAGGCCAAGGGGGGTCAAGTGAGGTGGATTTCAAGATAAGGGTCGCTCCCCTCTCTCTGAAGGGCGAAGCAGATGCTTGGTTTAGAGAATTGGAACCCAACATCATCAAGACATGGTCAGAGAGGTCTTCTGGACGCGTGCCCAAGTACAGCAGCAAAAACAAATGCACTTCGAAGGGAAATCAGAGAGGCTACCTAAAGGTGTGATGAGAGCCTGAGCAAATATTGGCACAAGTACAGAGGTCTTCTGGACGCGTGCCCAAGCCACAACATGTCGGAAGTGGAGATTTAATCAAGGTTCTACGAGGGGATGAATGCAAGGCGTAAGGACCTGGTGAACTCATCAAGTGGGGGATGTTTCTACAAACTCAGGTTAAGTAAGGAAAGATCGTCATAGAGAAACTTTTGATTGCAAAAAGAGAATACGACGATGCATCAGACATTCTACCCCAAAGGAATGTTATGAATACCCCTATGATGGATGATAACAATCAACTGAAGATCCGGGTTGACAAACTTGAGGAAGCGTTCATCTCAATGATTGAGTCAAGCCATCTACAAATTCCTTCAATCAAACCCCACTTTCAGACTGATCAAGTGAGCCATCGTCATAATACAAGGGAGATCTGGAGTTCAAATAGGAATTAGAATCCTGGAGGGCAGGCGGACGTGTATCAACAGGAAACGAACCCAGTCCATCAGAGATCACCCCCATAGTCCATGGTTCTCCAATGCAGAGGATTATACCCTGACTTGGCAAGGAGAGGACTGGCAATCAAAATCCAGATTCTACGGAAGAAAGAGTCGAGTGTTTGATCGTATCCCACTAGAGCATGAGGCACTGCGTGAAATCACATGATGAGCTGACTATGGAAATGCAGCACACATATGATGAGCAGAAATCCAGCATGGATGAAATGATCAAGTAGGTCGCCCTACTAACTGATATTATGAAAGGGATACAAGAGGACAGAGCAAGGTCTGAGGTGAATGAGAAGAGGGGAGAGGAAGAAGGTGTGAGTGAAACCGAGGAAAATGAACTATCAAATGTTGAGCAAAAGTCAAAGAAATCACTGGAAAAGCAAGAAGAGATAGAAGAAGTTGAGGCTGAACCCGCAAATGAAGATTCCCAAGCTGATGACGAACCAACACCCGTACTTCTGGAGAACGAAACGCCCCATGAAATTCGAGAGGAAATAAAGGATAAACCTCAAGGGATGGAAGGAGAAGTCATCAAGCATTGTGAGGGACTAGGCGCTGCATTGTTCTACCTCCAAACACAAATGGTGCATGCACTAGATGAGAATGTGGAAGGATCCACACCTGGAGAGGAAGGAGAGACTGCATCGACGGAGAGACTGCATCGACAGAGAGACCACCTCCAGTGGTTGACAAGCCTGATGGGTGTTGCTACGAATAAAGTGAACCGGAGCTGAAGGAGGAGAAACCTAGAAGAAAGGCTGCAAGGTTTACCCATTGGGTGCAGTTACAACCATGGCCTGGAGCGCTCAAGGTGGAGAAGCCTCCTGACCCTGGACTACGTCCCAAGGAAAAGAAAAAGGTTCAGGGGACTTACAAGAATCACAAGACAAAGCGGGGTACCATTATGGTGATACCTCCAGAAAAATCAGTGGATAGAAAGAAGAAGAGTTAATTCACGGTTTCTAATCAGTGATCATTTCCATAAATGTTTGCCTACTTCTAAACTGATCAAGTTAAAGGGGGATTCAGACCCACTTGATCTAGTTATTTGCAAAGGTGGTAAGGGAAACTAGAGGATGGATGAATGCGAGGAGAAAAGGAAGTTGCTAACCCATGAGTACAAATGTACAAAGATGATTAACTGGGCATAAAGTACTACTCCTCAAGTTTTGGTGGGAATCGAAGCAAGTCAAATTCAGAAGAGCAAGTGCCAACTTGCAAGTCAATCAATCCACCACCTCCTGGGAATTTCAAAGTTTCAGGAAGTATCGTGCCTTATAACTTTTTATTTGTTAATCCATCTAAAAAGGAAAGTAATAAATGAATGAACAATATGTATAGCGGGAGAAATCCCACTATGCACACTCAGCTTGATCAAATGAATAAATGGTCGCTAGGCAATTATCAGAAATTCACCTACTCAACTCAATACACATGTGTGCGCAAAGGACTTGATCAAGCGTATCTCGAGAGTTGCCTACAACCTTATATAAAAGTTTTTATTTTTGTCTTTTGCTTTATTTTAGGAAAATCCCAAACAAATTCAGTTTTAGAAAATAGCAAAAATATGTTTCAAAATTTTTTGGACGTACCTAGAAGGAATTTAAATGGAACTCAATCTAGAAGAATTTCTACCAGTGTTTCACAAATCCTTTCATTATTCTATCTTATTTTAAGCACGGATTTATCAAATAAGTGAAAAAGAATATTACAGTGCAATTTTTGTCTTTTAACCGGGAGAAGTCTAAAATGGAAAATAAAAAGGAATATCATAAATTCTCAAAATTTGAATTTTGGCGCAGGAAGGCGAACAGTTCCTGATGTCACGGAAGTCGTTTCACCTTCCTCTCTCTAAATATACCTCTCCCAACTCTTTATTTTAAAGTAAAACACACTTGACCGCCGATTTTCAAAAGCCCTCAAACCCTAATCTCAATCTCTCAAACGTCTGCAAACTGTTTTCTCAGACAAAAATTGACAACTCCTCTACATCCTGTCAACCACCAAAACCTTCCACCGGACGTCGAGTTTGGTTGATTTCCGCAACTCTTAGACCAGAGGGAACAACACTTCCAGCCGCACAACCTGTGGCGATTCCGAATGTGGGTACATCTCAGCCACCGGAGACGTCTGCCAGTAACTTGTACTCAGATATCATCATAGAGGCGATGGACAAACTAAATCGCTACGGAGACAGATGAAGGAGTTCACAGGTTTTGGATGTTTCGGTTTGTGAAGCTTTTTGAGTCGCTCATCAGGGTACTCTTTTTTCCCTTGGGGAGTTTTATCCCATGGGGTTTTTTCCCCAAGGGGTTTTAACGAGGCCCACCCACTCTGGGTTTAGATGGGTGGCTTGAACTGTGATTGTCCGTGTTGGCAGCTTGCCGCGTGATGTTCATTCTTGGTCTTTACCATGTTCCATTGTACTAGTGTAACACCCGTACTTTTTATAGTACTTAGAACAACACCAAGTTACGACGAGACGAATAATAATTTGTCCAAACGAAAGGAAACGAACAAAAATAAGAACTTGGGGCCAATCCAAGTAAAAATAAAGAAAATCCAATGTGTTTTTTTTTACAAAATAGCTTTGGGCCAAAACAATCAAAAAGTCTAACAAATAAATATTTATACAAATTGGGCTTGCAACTAAATAAGCCCAAATCAATTAAATCAAATGGGAGCCCAATTTATTCCAAAATGTGGGAGCAAGGCCAATACTTTTCTCTTTCTTTCCATCCTCTTGGCCGATTCCCTCCCTCCATGGAGACTCTCCATGTTTCAACTTCTTCACCTTCCATCTCCCTCAATAAATCCTAAAAAATCAAAGGTCACACATTAATCCACAAGCTCCTTCATGTATCTCCTTCTCTAACACTTCACAATACATTTTACAATAAGCAAATTTAGAGAGAGAGAGGGAGCCGAGAGAGAGAGCCGAGAGGAGAAAGAAGTGGATTTCTACCATTTTTGTTTTCTCCACAACCAAGTACAATTCTTTGAGGTATAAACTCTACCCAATCTTCAAAGCATGAAGTTTAAGCATATATCCCATTATATATTTCATACATTACTTCATACATCCACTTCCCACAAGTAATTCAAACAAATTCAACAATTAACACCAATTGAACACCCGCTATGGTTAATCGAAAACACGAAAGAACATAACTTTGTAATAAAAACGTATCTTGCGGGGCTGTTTTGGGGCTGTGCGGTTATCTTTCGGCTGAATCGGGGTAGTTCGGAGTGTTGGCGGGGAAGGGAAGTCGCCGGCGGTGGAGGGAGACGGCTGGCAGAGGCGGCTGGACGAGTTGTGGCGGCAGCAGCGCCCCCGGCGGCTGGCCCTCCCACTACGACGAGCCGCGGCGTCGCCCTTTTCCCGGTGACAGCAGCGTCCTCCCGTCGAGGAGGCAGCAGCGGCAACAGGTCGAACCAGCGGCGATGGCTGCTTGGAACAGCGATGACAGCGACGGTGATGGCTGCTCGGTGCAGCTGCTGTGTCGTGACAGAGGGCGGCTAACCAGCGGCGAATAGAGGACGGGGATGGCGTGAGAAGGAGTAGGCGACGGGTTAGGGATTTCTCCAATTTTGGGGGATTTCTCTTTTGTGAAGAAAGGAGAGAGAGAAGAAGATAGAGAGATAGTGAGAAAGAGGAGAGTGAGGCATGGAGGAGGAGTTAAGTTTTGGGCCTTTTGTTTTTTTTGTCTTGGGCCTTGGGTTGTTTTAAAGAAATTGGACTTTTAAAGGATTTGGGCCTTATATTTTATTTGGAAGTATAAGGTGAAGAACATAATTAAGTCTTCGGCCGATAATTTAATCGTAAGGAATTATTTATTTTATTCCCGGAATAATTTTTATCCCAAGTCCGAAATAATATAATTTCGAAGAGAAATAATTGCGATAATTTAATTATGCGCCTAAATGGTTTGGGGATTTTATTTCGACGTCATGGAAAATACGAGGAGCCAACGGAGGAAGTATTGGTATAAGCGGCCGACCGGCGACGCCTTGGGCGGCCGCCGAATAATCGAAAATGCACGAAAACCGAGGAAATGAATTATAAGATTTTAATTAGAGTGCATGCATTCTAAAATGTCTTCGTTACCGAGATTGATGTGTACTTTATGTATTTACTGAAAAGGTGGTTCGCACGCACGCTAAAGTCGGAACGAGGAACTTTTTACGGAAATCCTAAGCTTTTGAGGTGGGCTTTATTACTTAAACTCTTTTATTTGAAATGATATGTTATGGTGAAATAAGGGTGGTTTAAAATAGTATGTCATGCCGTATTTTATGTTTTGAATTGCCTATCTGATTGTCTACTGGGATAATATCCTACTAGACTTTGATAGTTAACGAATTCGGGTCTGACTAGGGAGTGAGTCCTTACTCGGACTAGTGCACTGATAGGGATCGTGAGCCGTCCTCTAGGTCGGCCGGTCCAGTGATCGAGATTGTGGCCACATTCTCGTTTCACATGATAGCTCAGATATGGTACATGATGGGGGATGATGTTTGCCTGCGCAGGCACTATTTTATTAAAGGAATGATTTAGTGTTTCTCGGCCTTTTTAAAGTAAAACCCGAGATTCACTCGATGATGGCTTGACATGTCTTAAATGATAAATGTATTTCGGGCATGAGTTCACTGAGTGCATCAAGTACTCAGCCCCTGCATATGTTTTCCCTATGTGCAGGTTGAGCGTGGACGGAGGACGGAGGATGTTGAGCATTGGACAGAGACAGTATTCAATAAATGATCTGGTTGCTATTGTGTCTTCATACATAGTAGTAGCTAACTCTCAAATGCTTCCGCTATGCCAAGTTATAAGAATTTCCTTGATTTCCTTTGAATTGTCAAACTATGTCATTCACGTTGTGTACCTTCGAGTTTTGAAACCTTGTTGATAAATGAAATTTCATCTTTTGATCGGTATGTCGTACTCCTTTTGATTGTTCCCCCTTCTTCCCCGCTTCTTAAATCCCCCACGAGTCACGATTCCCCGTGCTTCCTATCCTTAGGAAGTGCGGTCGTGACAACTAGCCAACTTATGGCTTTCTATCTTGTACTCCCTCGGGTATGCCCGAGCGTATGATGTAAACGTTTGGTTTTGGTTCTATTTTATTTACTTGTCCATAAAAAAAGGGGACATCATTACGAGTACCTAATATCTCCCGCTTCTCCCTGGAGACGGACGGGTGCAAAATGTCTCCCGACATCTTCCAAGAGATCGGCGGGTGTCCAATGTCTCCCGACATTTCCTAGTATCGATGGGCGTAAAACGTCTTCCGATATTTTCAAAGGGACTGTCGTGAGCCTAATGTCTCCCTACATTTTCTAAGGCACGGACGGGAGCCAAAATGTCCAACCATGTCTCCCAACGAATGGGAGACGAACCTTGGGACCAATGGGACACGTGCAAGGACCCTATCATGTGGGACATCTAGGCCAGTGCCAAACGTCTCCCGTTTCTCCCAGAATACGGACGAGTGAAAAATGTCTCCCGACATCTCCCAAGTGATCGGCGGTTGTCTAATGTCTCCCGACATTTTCTAAGGCAGGAGGGAGTTAGATGTCTTACCATGTCTCATGATGATTGGGAGACGTCTGTTGGGACCAATGGGACACGCCCAAGGACCATATTAAAGGGGACATCATTACGAGTGCCTAATATCTCCCGCATCTTTCAGGAAATAGACCAGTGCAAAATGTGTCCCGACATTTCCCAGTGCACGACGAGTGTCCAATGGCTCCCGACATTTTTCCAAGGCATGAATGAGTGCCAACTGTCTATAGGCATTTCCCAGTAACGACAAGTGTAAAATGTCTCCCAATATTTCCAAAGGGACTGTCGTGAGCCAAATGACTCACTACATTTTCTAAGGAACGGACGAGAGCCAAATATCAATCCATGTCACCCGACGAACGGGTGACGACCCTAGGGATCAATGGGAGACGGGAAAGGACCCTATCACGGGGGACCATAGATGAGTGCTAACTGTCTCTCACTTTTCCCAAGAGATGAACGGGTGCCAAATGTCTCCCGACATCTTCCTAGAGACCGGCGGGTGTCCAATGTCTCCCAACATTTTTCCGAGGCACGAATGAGTGCTATACGTCTCTAGGTATTTCCCAGTAACGATGGGTGTAAACATCTCCCGATATTTTCTAAGGGGTTGTAAACGACTCTGATACCAATTGAAGGGGTTGGCAACGGAAGCGTGTAGGCAATGGATCACATAATAATTCTGATCTATTTAGCAGATTATTTAGACAAATTTTATTCGCGTAATTCTCACATGTATCATGCTCTTAACTTGAATTCAAACATGCTTTATCACAATTAACACCTAAAACATGCTTACTACGGAGTTAGCCAATTTACCTCGTTGATTCTCCAAAGAATCGAAGATAGCTAGAGCCTTCTCCACGTGAAGATCTTGAGTACTAAAGCACGGATCTTCTGATTGGTTTCCAGACTGTAAACTTATATATCAGTGTGGGCTGATCTCACCAGAATACTAAGACTTTAATAAAGAAAACGAAAACTACTCACGGAGGAAGTTGAAAATCGTCCCTCTTCAAGACAGAGAGAGGGATGAAAATATTGATGAAAATAATATATATTTTCTGTCTCCTTTATTTTCCTATTTATATTAAGTCACATATTGGGCCTCCCCCAATTATTTTTTACTAAATAAATTGAACCCACAATTTAATATAAGCTTATATTGGAATATTACGATCAGCCACTACCCGGATTCTTGGGTTGCGAAAAACCCGCACCATTTGGTAAGTCAAAGTTGTGCATAATCAATATCGTATGCTCAATGCTAACATACATTGATTAAGAAATTAATTATCAAGACCTCGTCTTTCAGTAGATAGCATAAAGAGGCGGAAGGTTCCGACCTCGAGGCCCAGGTCAGGCCGAGAGCGATAGGCTTCGCGGTGCGACGCTGGCTGAGCCAGTGGGAGCGGATGGTGCGGGAGAGGGTGAAATGGGAAGTGGTGGTTGGCCGAGAGCGTCGACGCCTATGCGCGTCTCGCTGGCCGAGAGCAGCCATGTCGCCCGACGAGACTCCTGGCCGAGAGCGTCGGCACCCGACGGTCAATGGACCGAGACGGGAGGTGAGGCGCGGGCCGAGAGCCAGCGCCACCCGACGCGTCACCTGGCCGAGACGCTGGTGCGCCTCCGTGCGCACCACAGGCCGAGGGCAGAGACGCCCAACAAGTCGTGATGCCATGCGCGCTGCTGGCTGAGACGCCGTGTGCGTCGTGATCCAACTACGAACTCGTCGGATTTTCATCGTTCATCGTTCGTGCAAACCTCTTACGATAAGATATCAATGATGGATTATTTTAATGATTATTTAATGCATTAATTTAAAGATATCATTAAAATAATATTATTTAATAGAAATAAAATATTTTAGGAAGATTTCCCTAGATTTTAGAAATATTTGAATTATTGACTATATCTATGGAAATAGATAATATTATTTTGATTCCTAGATGATATGGACAAGAATAAATTAATAGTTTCCTAATTATTATATATCTAGAATCCTAATAAGGAAAGATATGTATGAATAAATTAAATAATATAATTTCTCTTCCTTATCTTGAACATGGAAGTAATATGAATTTAATTTTTCATGTCTAATTAAGATTTAAATAATTCATTTATTTAGAATATCTTATAGAAGAAATGAATGAGAATTAAATTCTAGAACAATTAATTTCATAAAGTAATATACAAAATGATAATTAAAGATTTAATTATCCAGTAAATTAAATGCCAACAGAATTTAATTAAGCCTTAATCTGCCTCAAGGATAAGGATAATTAAAGAAAAACCATAACCCAAATATCTAAGCTATAATTACGAACTTAATGTTTGTATATGGTCTCCACAGATTGGTCTGCAATTTGTGAAACTAATTTCTAATATTATCACCACCCATTATGTGAGGACAATAATCCTAAGAAATAGGAAGTTTATAAGGAAGGACTTCTCAAATATAAATAGTATGAACTGGAATGTGGTGACAATGATCCTAAGAAACTACGAGATTCAGGAGTTCACACAAAATTTATGAGACAACTTGATTTTATTAGCAGCACATGCACATTATTATGAGAATGTGTTGTAGAAATGGGATTATGTAATGCTAAATCTGGTGGTCTTGCTTAGGCAACATTAGGCGGCCATGCCATTATGTGGTTTCTGGACTATTCGTCGGTGTTGTGACCAGTAAAATGCTAAAATTTTAATGCTTATTGACCTCTTATGGAGGGTACAAAATTTAAATTTTACAGTTGTAAGATTTTTAAAGGTTTTATGGTTAATCTACTCAAATTTCTAACAAAAGTTTATGAGAAATAATAAATCTTCTGTTTTGCAGTGCAAACTAAATCTTCAAAATGTCATTCAATCCTCTTTCTGCAATTCTTAAAGAAAACAAACTCGAGGGCCAAAATTACATAGAATGGAAACAAAATTTGGACATCGTTCTCACAGCTGAAGAATACAAGTTTGTGCGCACTACTCCACAACCTCCAGTGCTAGCGGCAAATGCCGCGGCAGGAGTTAGAGATGCGCATAAACGGTGGCATAAGGCGAATGAGATGGCTAAGTGCTATATGTTGGCTTCTATGTCTTCAGTGATCAAGCATCAGCATTCTGCCATGGTGACTACCACCGAGATTATGCAAAATCTCACAAATCTTTTTGGTACTCAGAATCGAACAACTAAGTCTCAAGCCTTTCGGAGTATCATGACGAAGACAATGAAGGAAGGCACTTCTGTGCGGGACCATGTGTTTGGGTTTGGAGCCCCTTGCATAGTGGAAGATTTGTACAAAACAAATAAATCAGACGTAGGATCTATTTGACAGATTATGGGATTAATCTATTCACACGTTAACACAGAATTGCATGCTAGAACGCAAATAATTCATGCTTAAAGAATATAAATCCTAAAACATGAATTCTACTGTTTAGAGTTACCGATTCTGTCACGACCACAACTCCCTGGTTAAAGAAAGCGTAGCTATTTCGCGACTAAACTTACTAAATCGTCTCAAACTTATCATGGATAATACTTAACTCAATGGAAACATTGTCTGAATGTGATAAAGGGTACAACCATATCGAATCAGAGTAATTCCTGGGTGCTAAAACAAATTCTAGATCTTACAGCGGAAGAGTACCAAGATGATGTAATATGTATGAAAACATACTAAATCAACTACCTTACTTCTTAATTTATTTTCTTTCCCAACACCTCCTCTGCATCGACACTGATCAACATGCACATTAAGAAAAAAACAATATGCAGGGCTGAGTACTTGGTATACTCAGTGGGCTCATTGCTGAAAACTTTTCTTAAGTCAGTTCGAATATTTCCAAGCCTTACTGAAATAAGATGACATTGGTGTGGTATAGCACTGAATTGGATCTAACAGCAAGACGATTCATTATGCTATCTACTGAAAGACGAAGTCTTGATAATTAATTTATTAATCAATGTACGTTAGCATTGAGAATATGGTATTGATTATGCACTACTTTGACTTACCAAATGGTGTGGGTTTTTTGCAACCCAAGAATCCTGGTATATTGGGTAGTGGTGATTAATATCTAGCGGTGCTAGGATTGCTATTATATTGAATCGTGCGCGAGGTGAGTCTCGTTTGATAACATCCACAAGAGCTCGAAACAAGGTTTTATTATTCGGAACCTAGCCAGTTGGAGTTTGATTACACTTTGAATAATAAATAAGCGTTTCTTGTTGAATAATAAATAAGCGTTTCTTGCTCGAAACAAGGTTTTATTATTTAGTCCACTCTTGGAGTTAATAATATGTTCATTAATTAAGTTCATAACAGACATTAATTAATTAACGGACGTTTCTATCTTAAGCACGAGAAATGAACGACAAACAAATGGAAACCCGGAATACTTGTAATTTCGGATTTGGATGGGAGTGCAATATTTCTTTTGTAGTAGATGCTCGTAATATTCCAATATAAGCTTATATTAAATTGTGGGGTTCCAATTTAATTAGTAAGAAGCTAATTGGGGGAGGCCATATCCAAATTCATCCATAGATCCCTGACTGTGCCCAATATGTGACTTAATATAAATAGGAGAATAAATGTGACAGAAAATAAACCTAATTATTATCATAATTTTCATCCCCCTATCTTTCTGGAAGAGGGACAATTTTCAGCTCTTTCCATGAGCAGTTTCCGTCTTCTTTATTCAAGTCCTAGTATTCTGGTGAGATTGCACGAAGGTAAATTGGCAAATTCCGTATTCTGGTGAGATCAACCCACACTAATATCATTTTACAGTCCGGAAACCAGTCAGAAGATCTGTGGTTTAGTACTCAAGATCTTCACGTGGTGAAGGCGCTAGCCAACTTCGATTCTTTGGAGAATCAACGAGGTAAATTGGCTAATTCCGTAGATTTAGACTAAACAATCTCCTAAATAGATCAAGATATTATGTGATCAATTGCATGCACGCATCCGCTGCCAACCCCTACATGGGACACGCGCAATGACCCTATCACGGGGACATCTAGACGAGTGCCAAATGTCTCCCGCTTCCCCAGAAGACGGACGAGTGCAAAATGTCTCACGACATGTTCCAAGTGACCGGTAGTTGTCTAATGTCTCCCTACATTTGTGAGATGTCTATTAGGGACCAATGGAACACACCCAAGGACCATATCAAAGGGGTCATCATTACGAGTGTCTAATGTCTCCGACATCTCTCAGGAGACAGACCGGAGCAAAATGTCTCCCGACACCTCCCAAGAGATGGGCAGGTGTTAAGTATCTCCCGCCATTTCCCATTGCACGACGGTTGTCCAATGTCTCCCGACATTTTTCCAAGGCACGAATGATTGCTATATGTCTCTAGACATTTCCCTGTAACGATGGGTGTAAAATGTCTCCTGATATTTTCTAAGGGTGTGTCTTGAGCCCAATGTTTCCCTTCATTTTCTAAGGCACGGACGGGAGCCAAATGTCTAACCATGTCTCCCGATGAACGAGAGACGACCCTTAGGACCAATGGGACACACACAAGGATCCTATCACGGGGGACATCTAGACGAGTGCCAAATTTCTCCCGCTATTCCCAGAAGACGAACGGGTGCAAAATATCTCCCGACATCTCCCAAGAGACTGGCGATTGTCAAATGTCCCCCTACATTATATAAGGCACGGAAGGGAGCTAAATGTGTTACCATGTCTCCCGACAATTGGGAGACGTCTGTTGGGACCAATGGGACACGCCCAAGGACCATATCAAAGGGGACATCATTACGAGTGTCTAATGTCTTCCGCATCTCTCAGGAGACAGACCGGTGCAAAATGTCTCCCGACACCTCCGAAGAGACGTGCGGGTGTTGAGTATCTCTCGACATTTCCCATTGTACGATGTGTGTCCAATGTATCCGGACATTTTTCCAAGGAATGAATGAGTGCTCAATGACTCTAGGAATTTCCTAGTAACGACGAGTGTAAAACGTCTCTCGATATTTTCTATGGGACTGTCGCGAGCCAAATGTCTCCCAAAATTTTCTAAGGCATGGACGAGAGTCAGATGTCAAACCATGTATCCTGACGATCGGTAGATGACACTTGGGACCAATGGGACATGCGCAAGGACCCTATCATGGGCGACATCTAGATGAGTCCTACATGTCTCTCGCTTCTCCCAAGAGACGGATGGGTGCAAAATGTCTCCTGGCATCTTCCAAGAGACTGGCTGGTGTCCAATGTCTCCCGACATATTTCCAAGGCACGAATTAGTGCTATATGTCTCTAGGCATTTCCTAGTAATGATGGGTGTAAAAAGTCTCCCGATATTTTTCAAAGGACTGTCGTGAGCCTAATGTCTCCCTACATTTTCTAAGGCACGGACGGGAGCCAAATGTCTAACCATATATCCCGATGAACGGGAGATGACCCTTGGGACCAGTGGGACACGCGCTAGGACCCTATCACTAGGGACATCTAGACGAGTGCCAAATGTCTCCCACTTCCTCCAGAAGACGGACGGGTGCAAAATGTCTCCCGACATCTCCCTAGTGACCGACGGTTGTCTAATGTCTCCCTAGTGACAATGGGGAGGGGCTTGTTAGATTGCCGAATGTATCTCGAATCCTAAAAAAAAAACCTATTTGCTAGACCTAGGGATTAGAAAAAGTACGAACGCATGCATGAGTAACAGAAATGAAGTTTAACTAGTGAAATTCAACAACTAAACTACTAGACCGGGTAAACAAGTTTCCAAAAACAACTAGACAATATGTAACATGCATTGGGGACCATTTTCCCGAATTACCTATGACGAAAGAAAAGCTGCAGAAAGTAAACAACACCAGTAACAGATCCTGTTGGGGTTTCGTGCCCCTTGCACAGCGGAAGACATGCATAAACAAATAAATCATGCATGCTGATCTATTTGACTGATTATGGTATCAATTAATCACATGTTAAACATTGAATTGCATACAAGAACGCACATAAATCATGATTCTCCAAAGAATCGACGATTGCTTGCTCCTTCTCCGCATGAAGATCTTCATACTCGACCACAAATCTTCTAATCTATATCCTGAACTCACCACAAATCTTCTAATCTATATCCTGAACTCAGATAATGACCTTTGGGTGGCAAAGCTTGTCAGAATCGAAAAGGGCTTTACGAAATAGAAGACAAAATTCCCACAAGAAGGGAATGAAAATATTGGTCTCCTCTGGAGAGAGGGGGCACGAAATTTTAAGCTAAAAATCATTAAATAATCTTCTATTTAGTCTCCTTCATATAGAGTTATGATGTGCCAGATTAGGGATCCATGGAGGTTGGACTTGGGCAAAACCTATTGGACTTTTACTAATTAAATTGAGCCTCAATTTAATACAAGTCCAATAGAATATTATTATCATCCACTATAGTATAATAGTATTGACTGTTCACACCCAATCCCAATTACGAGTTATCCGGACTTTACCTATTTAATTTATTATTTCCCGTGTTTAAGATATAAATATCCATTAATTAATTTAAGTTAGCTATTTGACTTAATTAATTAATATATTTTTCAAGAGCTGTATAGTTCAAAACTTTATTTATTATTTTGGAATAAATTCCAACCGGCCGGGTTTCTGACTAATAAAATCTTTTTCGAACACCTCTTCATGATATTATCAAACTGGACTCACCCTGCACACGATTCATTGCAATAACAATACTAGCACCTCTAGACATTGATCACCACTACCCAAGATATCAGGATTCTTGCATTGCGAAAAATCCACACCATTTGATAAATCAAAGTAGTGCATAATCAATATCGTATGCTCAATGTTATGTCAAAAATGATTAAGAAATAACAATCACCGAGACCTCATCTTTTAGTAAATAGCAAGAAATACTTATCTCAACTATTAGATCCTTCAGTGCTATACCACACCAGTGTCGTTTATTTCCTAAGGTAAGGAAACATGCTGACTGACACTGCAACCATTCACGATAGGTAGTAAATGTCTATCTAGGTTGTGAAATTCTATTTCTCTTCTACAAATGACCAACTGTGCCACCTTCTGTGAACGTCATGCACGACCAGTCTACTATGAAGAAGAATTAGACTTATTTTCTTCTTATACGTTTAAATGTTTGAGAAACATCTTATAAATGCATAAGCAAACACCAATGCGATAAATTACTTCTTCTCGCCTTGGGTTAAAAGTGGATTGTAGAATGTAGTATGCAAGCAATTCTATCCGTGCAACATGCTCGAAATATGTTTTTCAGTATTCCAATCCTAACAATCTCCCGCTTATACTCAAAATCATGCTTTCGAGTATACCCATTGCCAAAAATTTCCCACTTATACTCCAAGCAGGTCTCCGACCATGATACATCGAACTACCAAAGTTTTCACCTCATGTGTAAAACATGTTGCCACATAGGCATTTTGTGAAAAATTCTGCCCGGTTGTTCTCTGATGATATCTTGGTAACCATAATGTCTTGTTGCGCACTTGATCCTTAAGTAATTTCATACTTCCTCTCTATGTGATTGCTTAGCTTTATCAGATTGTATCCTGGCCATCTCTGGCCTCTGCTCGGACGTACTCCTTGCCCTATCATTTCTTCACTTAGAGCGGCGCTCCATCCTCAGCGCCTCATCTTGTCATCATCTCTTTCCTCGACCCTCTGTCTTCCTTCTTGAATTACCAAGGTTGTTGAAGTTGAACATCTCTTGAGTGTCTTCACACTCATTCTTTACGTTTATCGTTGTGGCTTGCTCAGGTTGGATTGTCAAACTGATCCGGCTGGCCAATTGTACGCCCTCTACCTTTGAACACAGGTGAGTGGATCCAGTGGAGATTCAGACTCATCAAATCAACTTATTCCTACTCGAGTGAGATGAATGGAAGAGTTCAAAAGTGTTTTCAAAACTTAACCCACAATACTATTAACTAGTATAAGGAAGTAAGGATCGATCCCACAGAGATGATGTGTTTTACATTTTTTGTTAGACAAAAATGGGAATTGTTGCGGCCAAGCTTTTTAGGGGTGGGTTAAGTTAACTACTTGACTTGAGAGACTAAACTAGCTAAACTGATCAACTTGCTAAGGTTTAACTAATTCAACTTGATCAACCCATGTTGAAACTTTCCTGAAATGGACAAATAGAATAAAATTGAACACTTGCCAGTCTCCTGCAAAACGTACGATAAAGTAAAACTTTCTAACAACTTTATCTACTTCGTAGAATCAACATGAAAAGCAGAGTGAAACTAGATCTGAGCAATTGCTAAGAACAAAACATTATAACAACTGTGAACTTAAATCTACTAGTAAAATCTAATCTACGTCTACGTAAACAAGAAACTAACCCATACTAATGTAGAAATAAAACATCAGCTGCTAGATCTGAACAGCCTAACAAACTTAATCCATAATTTTCTTCGCAACTAGACAAATTATAAGTCTAAAACTCAGATCTAGCCAGATCGAACCACATCCAAACACTTGAACTAAGATATGCATCATAAATAGAATTCGAAAGCAGATCAGAAATATCATGCATGAAAACAGAACATATCAGCTAGAACCGAAATCATAACTCTAAATTTACTGAATCAAAAGCATCAAGAGTTGATAACATCAAAAGTAAACTGAAAATAAACAAACTAAACAGAAATTTTTCATGGCTCCTTCTCGAAGTGGAATAGCAGAACAAACGATTAAAGTGATAGAACCAGCACCAAACTATGACTAAACTAAACTAGATCGGGAACCAAGCGTATGTGCAACGGAAATCAGGAAGATGAAGTAAAATGAGGCACTGCTAGTGATTTTTTTGTGTATACAATGACATTATTTGTTTAATAACTGAATCCTTTTACCCTTATCACCTATATTAAGCGGTAAATGAACAGTCACCTTATACAATGATACTCTGAGTTGATTAAAATGATACGTTTTCATACCCTGCTTTGGTAAGGTTTGTTATTTGTAATTGTGCCGATTATTTTAGGTTTATATTGCATAGAAGATATTTTGGCCGATAGAATGATCTCCTGAGTTATAAAATGATACTTTTTTCTTACTGATAAAAGGAGAGGTTTAGCATAGAATGATAGTTTTGCCAAATAGAATGATACTCTGAGTTGATAAAATGATACTTTTGACTGACTGATAAATGATAAAATGATAAAATGATATATGTTATGTTTATTGCATAGAATGATAGTTTTGCCGGATAGAATGATACTCTGAGTTGATAAAATGATACTTTTGACTGAATGATAAAATGATAAAATGATAGGTTTATTGCATAGAATGATAGTTTTGCCGGATAGAATGATACTCTGAGTTGATAAAATGATACTTTTAGCTTATAAATGTTAGGTTTACTGCATAAAATGATAGTTTTGCCGGATAGAATGATACTTTCAGCCGATAGAATGATAGTTTTGCCGGGTAGAATGATACTTTCAGCCGATAGAATGATAGGTATTTTAGGTGTATAAAATGACATTTTTGTTTAATAAAATGATACTTTTACCTGATAAAATGATAATATAAGAGGATAAAATGACAGTAACCTTATAAAAATGATACTCTGAGTTGATAAAATGATACGTTTACTGCTTTGTAGGTTTGTTTATTATGTATTTTGCCGATTATTTTAGGTTTATTGCATAGAATGATAGTTTTGCGGATAGAATGATACTCTGAGTTGATAAAATGATACTTTTGACTTACTGATAAAATGAGAGGTTTATTGCATAGAATGATAGTTTTGCCAGATAGAATGATACTCTGAGTTGATAAAATGATACTTTTGACTGACTGATAAATGATAAAATGATATATGTTAGGTTTATTGCATATAATGATAGTTTTGCCGGATAGAATGATACTCTGAGTTGATAAAATGATACTTTTTGACTGACTGATAAAATGAGAAAATGATATATGTTAGGTTTATTGCATAGAATGATAGTTTTGCCGGATAGAATGATACTCTGAGTTGATAAAATGATACTTTTGACTTACTGATAAAATGATATATGTTAGGTTTATTGCATAGAATGATAGTTTTGCCGGATAGAATGATACTCTGAGTTGATAAAATGATACTTTTGACTGACTAATAAATGATAAAATGATAAAATCAAATATGTTAGGTTTATTGCATATAATGATAGTTTTGCCGGATAGAATGATACTCTGAGTTGATAAAATGATACTTTTTGACTGACTAATAAAATGATAAAATGATATATGTTAGGTTTATTGCATAGAATGATAGTTTTGCCGGATAGAATGATACTCTGAGTTGATAAAATGATACTTTTGACTGACTGATAAAATGAGAAAATGATATATGTTAGGTTTATAGCATAGAATGATAGTTTTGCCGGATAGAATGATACTCTGAGTTGATAAAATGATACTTTTGACTTACTGATAAGATGATAGGTTTATTGCATAGAATGATAGTTTTGCCGGATAGAATGATACTCTGAGTTGATAAAATGATACTTTTGACTGACTGATAAATGATAAAATGATAAAATGATATATGTTAGGTATATTGCATAGAATGATAGTTTTGCCGGATAGAATGATACTCTGAGTTGATAAAATGATACTTTTAGCTTATAAATGTTAGGTTTACTGCATAAAATGATAGTTTTGCCGGATAGAATGATACTTTCAGCCGATAGAATGATAGTTTTGCCGGGTAGAATGATACTTTCAGCCGATAGAATGATAGGTATTTTTGGTGTATAAAATGAAATTTTTGTTTAATAAAATGATACTTTTACCTAATAAAATGATAATCTAAGAGGATAAAATGACAGTAACCTTATAAAAATGATACTCTGAGTTGATAAAATGATACGTTTACTGCTTTGTAGGTTTGTTTATTATGTATTGTGCCGATTATATTAGGTTTATTGCATAGAATGATAGTTTTGCCGGATAGAATGATACTCTGAGTTGATAAAATGATACTTTTGACTTACTGATAAAATGATAAGTTTATTGCATAGAATGATAGTTTTGCCAGATAGAATGATACTCTGAGTTGATAAAATGATACTTTTGACTGACTGATAAATGATAAAATGATAAAATGATATATGTTAGCTTTATTGCATATAATGATAGTTTTGCCGGATAGAATGATACTCTGAGTTGATAAAATGATACTTTTTGACTGACTGATAAAATGATAAAATGATAAAATGAAATATGTTAGGTTTATTGCATATAATGATAGTTTTGCCGGATAGAATGATACTCTGAGTTGATAAAATGATACTTTTGACTGACTGATAAAATGAGAAAATGATATATGTTAGGTTTATTGCATAGAATGATAGTTTTGCCGAATAGAATGATACTCTGAGTTGATAAAATGATACTTTTGACGTACTGATAAAATGATAGGTTTATTGCATAGAATGATAGTTTTGCCGGATAGAATGATACTCTGAGTTGATAAAATGATACTTTTGACTGACTGATAAATGATAAAATGATAAAATGATATATGTTAGGTATATTGCATATAATGATAGTTTTGCCGGATAGAATGATACTCTGAGTTGATAAAATGATACTTTTTGACTGACTGATAAAATGATATATGTTAGGTTTATTGCATAGAATGATAGTTTTGCCGGATAGAATGATACTCTGAGTTGATAAAACGATACTTTTGACTGACTGATAAAATGAGAAAATGATATATGTTAGGTTTATTGCATAGAATGATAGTTTTGCCGGATAGAATGATACTCTGAGTTGATAAAATGATACTTTTGACTGACTGATAAATGATAAAATGATAAACTGATATATGTTAGGTATATTGCATAGAATGATAGTTTTGCCGGATAGAATGATACTTTGAGTTGATAAAATGATACTTTTGACTAACTGATAAAATGAGAAAATGATATATGTTAGGTTTATTGCATAGAATGATAGTTTTGCCGGATAGAATGATACTCTGAGTTGATAAAATGATACTTTTGACTTACTGATAAAATGATAGGTTTATTGCATATAATGATAGTTTTGCCGGATAGAATGATACTCTGAGTTGATAAAATGATACTTTTGACTGAATGATAAAATGATAAAATGATAGGTTTATTGCATAGAATGATAGTTTTGCCGGGTAGAATGATACTCTGAGTTGATAAAATGATACTTTTAGCTTATAAATGTTAGGTTTACTGCATAAAATGATAGTTTTGCCGGATAGAATGATACTTTCAGCCGATAAAATGATAGTTTTGCCGGGTAGAATGATACTTTCAGCCGATAGAATGATAGGTATTTTTGGTGTATAAAATGACATTTTTGTTTAATAAAATGATACTTTTACCTGATAAAATGATAATATAAGAGGATAAAATGACAGTAACCTTATAAAAATGATACTCTGAGTTGATAAAATGATACGTTTACTGCTTTGTAGGTTTGTTTATTATGTATTGTGCCGATTATTTTAGGTTTATTGCATAGAATGATAGTTTTGCCGGATAGAATGATACTCTGAGTTGATAAAATGATACTTTTGATATCCGGCAAAACTATCATTCTATGCAATAAACCTAACATATATCATTTTATCAGTCAGTCAAAAAGTATCATTTTATCAACTCAGAGTATCATTCTATCCGGCAAAACTATCATTATATGCAATAAACCTAACATATATCAGTTTATCATTTTATCATTTATCAGTCAGTCAAAAGTATCATTTTATCAACTCAGAGTATCATTCTATCCGGCAAAACTATCATTCTATGCAATAAACCTAACATATATCATTTTCTCATTTTATCAGTCAGTCAAAAGTATCATTTTATCAACTCAGAGTATCATTCTATCCGGCAAAACTATCATTCTATGCAATAAACCTAACATATATCATTTTATCAGTCAGTCAAAAAGTATCATTTTATCAACTCAGAGTATCATTCTATCCGGCAAAACTATCATTATATGCAATAAACCTAACATATTTCATTTTATCATTTTATCATTTATCAGTCAGTCAAAAGTATCATTTTATCAACTCAGAGTATCATTCTATCCGGCAAAACTATCATTCTATGCAATAAACCTATCATTTTATCAGTAAGTCAAAAGTATCATTTTATCAACTCAGAGTATCATTCTATCCGGCAAAACTATCATTCTATGCAATAAACCTAATATAATCGGCACAATACATAATAAACAAACCTACAAAGCAGTAAACGTATCATTTTATCAACTCAGAGTATCATTTATATAAGGTTACTGTCATTTTATCCTCTTAGATTATCATTTTATCAGGTAAAAGTATCATTTTATTAAACAAAAATGTCATTTTATAAACCAAAAATACCTGTCATTCTATCGGCTGAAAGTATCATTCTACCCGGCAAAACTATCATTCTATCGGCTGAAAGTATCATTCTATCCGGCAAAACTATCATTTTATGCAGTAAACCTAACATTTATAAGCTAAAAGTATCATTTTATCAACTCAGAGTATCATCCTATCCGGCAAAACTATCATTCTATGCAATAAACCTATCATTTTATCATTTTATCATTTTATCATTCAGTCAAAAGTATCATTTTATCAACTCAGAGTATCATTCTATCCGGTAAAACTATCATTCTATGCAATAAACCAATCATTTTATCATTTTATCAGTCAGTCAAAAATATCATTTTATCAACTCAGAGTATCATTCTGTCCGACAAAACTATCATTCTATGCACTAAACCTATCATTTTATCATTTTATCAGTCAGTCAAAAGTATCATTTTATCAACTCAGAGTATCATTCTATCCGGCAAAACTATCATTCTATGCAATAAACCTATCATTTTATCATTTTATCAGTCAGTCAAAAGTATCATTTTATCAACTCAGAGTATCATTCTATCCGTCAAAACTATCATTCTATGCAATAAACCTATCATTTTATCATTTTACGTGATATTTGGCGAAATTCAGAAATTAAATGAGGGAAATGACAATTTTACCCCCGCGCTTTTTTTTATGAAGTAAATCTAAGTTTGAAAAGTATCATTTTATCAACTCAGAGTATCATTCTATCCGTCAAAACTATCATTCTATGCAATAAACCTATCATTTTACGTGATATTTGGCGAAATTCAGAAATTAAATGAGGGAAATGAAAATTTTACCCCCGCGCTTTTTTTTATGAAGTAAATCTAAGTTTGAATCTCAACCGCATGATTAGAAATATGTGTGGTCCAGATTTGGTTATAGGGTTATTACGATATTTAGGGGTTATCATATGATCACGACTCTATATATATACATATATATATATATAGTCAATAATCTAGAGAAAGCAAAGTTTAGACTTTTAATAATAGTCAATAAATAGTATTATTGTGTTATTTGTAATAATTTCTATTCTCATCACAATATAATTTATATATAAAAGAATAAATTTGAAATATACTAATTTAGGCTTTATGGGTACTCGATTAGTTAGGTTTCGGTACCCGCACCGAGTTTAGGGTACCCGAATTCACATACGGGTTAGGTATTGGGTATGATATTTTTCAGATTTCGGGTTCGGGTACCTGAATTTTCGGGTTTGGATACCCACAGGTACCCGAATTTACAGGCCTACTTCCATTTGTCCATGTGAATTCACATCCAGTCGTTGTGACATCTTCAACTCCCAGGTGGGCGCACA
The DNA here is from genome assembly GCF_004379255.2 of Salvia splendens. NCBI lineage: Eukaryota > Viridiplantae > Streptophyta > Magnoliopsida > Lamiales > Lamiaceae > Salvia > Salvia splendens. The sequence goes on along the minus strand of NC_056041.1, from coordinate 30,462,737 downwards.
TCTCCACTAGTGTTCTTGACTCTTTGTTGGGGATTCTTCTAGTACCCCATGTTCTCTCTTCTGGGGACATGACGCAATTAAAGTCACCACTTATGAGGAAAGGATCCACCTGTCCACAAAAGTTAATGACCGAGGACCAAATACGGTCTCGATCTCCATCAGTGTAGAGGCCGTAAACAATAGAAACATTAAATTCATTCAAGGTACGAAGGCACCTGATCCTTGTATGAATGACTTGGCCCTCTATGTTGACGACATCCACCCTTGAAAAGTGAGGATTCTAGATGATAATGATTATCCCACTTGTGATGAACGCCGGGTTGTTTGCATGATGCCATCCTGGGAAATGGTTTAGAATAAACGAGTCTATGCTATCTTGGTCCATCTTTGTTTCCAACATGACAATAACATCAACTCGGTTTTGTTTGATGAAGTCCACAATAACTGGTTATTTTTTGGGGTGCTTCATACCCCTTACATTCCAAGTCGTGACTATCATCGAGCCTTGCGACCGTTAGCATTTTTCTTCCACTTTTTGTTTGGTGGTGAAGGAATGGTTTTCTTATAACTGTGGTTGACCTTTGCATTGTTAATTTTTTGCAAAGCATGATTGGCTAGCTTCTTGTTGTCCATTTTTTCATTTCTTTTTGTCGAAGCAGCAGGCTGCAGTTGGACTTCAACGATATTCCCCGCTTCAGGGGTGTCGTTAGCTTTCTTGTTTCTATCTATGACATAACTAGAACCGTTAGAAGAACCGGAAGAAGAACTCGGTTCAGGGTTACCGCTTGGTGAGTTCTTGGTTGGAGTTGAGGGGATTTCATGCGACTCCCATTCTTCTTCCTTGACGACCTCAAGCTTGGGCAGCAACCCAGGGTTGCTCTTGTTCTGATGTGCTTGGGTGTCGGGCACTGTCTCTGAGTCTTCACTATCGTAATAGGATAATGTCGAGGTGCTGGTATCTATAAGGGTGGCCTCCTTTGCCTTATCTTTAGGGAGTTGGTTAGCGATCAGATCCACCTTGTCCAAAGAGTTGTCCGCTTCCTTGTCTTTTTTCCATGCCAAAACCTCAAATCTAACGGGTGAGCAAACAACGTTTTAACTGTTACCTTTTGGAGGAGGTTCCTTTTGGCCCTGACGGTTGCCCTCTGTGCCCAGGGTCTTAAGAGCGTTATCCCCTACTGCGGTTGGAGGAGGTCTTGATCCTGTAGTAGGCTCTCTATTCTCCAATCTTATGAGTGAAGTCTTTATCCTTGATCTCCGTTAGGGGGCCATGGGGAGTCATCTTCTTAGACACATTTCTAGAATTTAGCTTCCCTTTCTTTTTCCCATGGAGAGAGGAGATCATCCTCTTGCTGTTTACTGACATCTAGTTGGGGTGTGGAGTGTTCCATCCTGTTGTTTGCTCATGACAAGCAACTACAACACAAGGGGGACATGAGAAATAAACGACTAAGTGTTAAATGGAGACCTTAGTTTGGAAACTCGCTCCTTCCAGTGATCAATCCCCCTTATTCAGAACCATGGACAAGTTGAGACCTGTCACAGCAACTATAAAAACCCGGTGAGAAACTCGCATCTTCCTAGTCTTTACTTTCATCATTTTCGTTTTTCGTTGTGGCTTACTTAAGTTGGATTGTCAAATTGATTCAGCCAGCTTATATATGCCTGCTACCTGCAAACTGCAGATGAGTGGATCCAGTAAAAGCTCAGGCTGATCAACTCGAAATGGATTCGACTTTAAGTGAGATTAACCGAAGATCTAAAAAGATGTATTCTCTCAAAACCTTAACCCACTAATACTATTAACTAGTATAGGGAAGTAAGGATCGATCCCACAGAGATGAGGCGTTTTAGCGATTTGTTTGCTTGACACGACTTGGAGATGGCTGCTGCCATGCTTTCTATGGGGGTGGGTTAAGTTAACTATTATACTTGAAAAAATAAACTTAACTAAACTGATCAACTTGCAGGACGAAGCTAAACTACTTGATCAACTTAAATAAACTTTCCATAAATGGACAAACAGAATAAACGGGGACTGCCAGTCCCCTACAAAAAGCACTGTAAAGTAAAAACTTTCCAACAACTTCATCTTCTTGAACAAATCAACATGGAAAATAGAGTATATAACATATCCGAAAAGCTAAGAAAGATGAAACATCGGAACAAAACATAAAATTAAATCTACTCCTAAGGTCTAAGCTACGACTACGTAAAACACAAAACTAACCCATAATCATTTATGAAACGAAACAGAAACTACTAGATCTAAACATCCTAAGAACTCTCAAACATAAAACATCAGATCTGGCCAAATCAAAACAAAATTCTAAGCTAAGACGAGCGACATGAAAGGGACAACCAAAGCAGATCCAAAATATCATGCATGAAACAGAACGCAGAAGCTGGAAATGAAAAACGTTAAAAGTTGATAACATCCAAAAGTAAACAGAAAACAAACAAGGAATGCAGGAAATTGTTTCATCACCCCTTCTCGGAGTGGAATACAGAACCGAAAGCTGAAAATTCAAGAAACTACCACCAAAATACCGACTAACCAAACTATGAAAGCTCTTCAATTTCATCCCTAGAAGAGATTTGAATTCCTAAAGATATTCTAACTATGAAAGCTATTGAGACCCCCTCCCTACACTACTGGCAGAGGCTCCCTTTTTCTTCATGTGTTGGGCTTCCATTATATAGAGAGGCGTATGGCTATGATCCCTAGGGTACCATCCTCTCTGAAATGTCATTGCTGCCCTTCACATTTTGTTGGTGGGGTCTCTCGTTCTATCTTCCAATGTAGAACTCCTGCAGGATCCGTTTGATTTCTGACTTGATCAACTAAATGCCGCAGTTTTTGCCTTATTTTCTTAATTCGTGCTTCCGCCCAACTGATTTGCTCTATCTTCTGAAAATGGCGGATTTCACACACACCTGGCTCAAAAGTAGACGTTAGTTCATGGTTTTGAGTGCAGTTTTACCACGGAACACATGCATGAAACGAGCCTCATCACCCGGAAATTAACCAAAAAAACTTGCAAAAACAACCTCCGATCACGATACAGGAGTAGAGATGTAAAACGACACACCCAAAATGTAAAGGTTAAAGAAGAGGAAACTAAGGTTGTACCACAAATCTTTAATCATCCCGTCTCTGCAACCACTGCCCTACTTGCTAGACTCTGTCTTCACGTCACCGTTAGGAATGCAACGGTTTGCTACTGATTGAAGGAAAGCGGATTCAGGCGGCAGTGCAGGAGAACTTAGAGTTCTAGGGCCTCATCTTCCCTAAACTTTGAGGCCGATTGGATAAAACCGATGGAACGCCTCCTCTCTCCGCCTATTTCACGTCGCCAAAGGCGTCGCTACTTCTTGGGCAGAGAGGAAGAAGGCGATGAAGAGTCAGCTGCCAAGTAAAGGATTGTTGTCCGAACACACAAAAACCCAAAACGAGAAAGAAATCAGATGGAAAGAAGAAGGGAACACAGCAGTTCGGCGGCAGAATCTTAAGGAAGAAAGAGCGGCGGCGTAGGGAATTCTAGAGAGAAGCAAGAGCCTTTCCTAAAGAGAGAAAGTCTCAACCTTACTACTATGATGTCCCCTTTGATAGGGTCGTTGGGCGTGTCCCATTGGTCCCAACAGATGTCACCCAATCGTCAGGAGACATGGTATGACATTTAGCTCCCTTTTGTGCCTTAGAAAATGTAGGGAGACATTAGACAACCGCCGGTCACTTGGGAGATGTCGAGAGACATTTTGCACCCATCCGTCTTCTAGGAGAAGCGGGAGACATTTGGCCCTCGTCTATATGTCCCCCGTGATAGGTTCCTTGCGCGTGTCCCATTGGTACCAAGGGTCGTCTCCTGTTCGTCGGGAGACATGATTAGACATTTGGCTCCCGCCCATGCCTTAGAAAATATAGGGAGACATTGGGCTCACGACATTCACTTTGAAAATATCGGGAGACGTTTTACACCCATCGTTACAGGGAAATTCCTAGAGACATATAGCACTCATTCGTGCCTTGGAAAAATGTCGGGAGACATTGGACACCCGCTGGTCTCTTGGAAGATGTTGGGAGACATTTTGCACCTGTCCGTCTCTAGGGAAAAGTGAGAGACATTTAGCACTCATCTAGAGTCCACCGTGATAGGGTCCTTGTGCATGTCCCATTGGTCCCAAAGGTCGTGTCCCGTTCATCGGGAGACATGGTTAGACATTTGGCTCCCTCCATGCCTTAGAAAATGTATGGAGACATTTGGAACACGCCAGTCCCTTAGAAAATATCGGGAGAGGTTGGACACCCGTCTTTCTTGGAAATGCCGAGAGACATATGGCACTCATTAGTTCATTGGAAATATGTCGGGAGACATTCGACGCCCGCTGGTCTTTTGGAAGATGTCGGGAGACATTTTGCACACGTCCGTCTCCTGGGAGAAGCGGGAAACATTTAGCACTCTTCTAGATGTCCCCCGTGGTAAGGTCCTTCCGCGTGTCTCATTGGTCCCAAGGGTCGTCTCACATTCATCGGGAGACATGGTTTGACATTTGTCTCTCATCTGTGCCTTAGAAAATGTAGGGAGACATTTCGCTCACGACAGTCCCTTAGAATATATTGGGAGACGTTTTACACTCGTCGTTACTGGGAAATGCCTAGAGATATTTAGCACTCATTCATGCCTTGGAAAAATGTCGGGAGACATTGGACACCCGTCGTGCAATGGGAAATGTCGGGAGATACTCAACACCTGCCCGTTTCTTGGGAGGTGTCGGGAGACATTTTGCACCGGTCTATCTCCTGAGAGACGCGGGAGACATTAGTCACGCATAAAGATGTCCCACTTTTTTTTATAGCTAAATCAAATATATATCAAGAAACGGTTTTTGTACAACAAAAACTCAGACATACCCGAGGGAACATGTCTAAAGACAAACAAAACTAGAACAAACTAGTACATCATCGTACAAGGTAAGAAAACCGACAACATCATGAGTTATTCGTCTAAACATGTGCACACGACACACATGCAAAATCCCTCTCTTCAGGCCCCCTGGGGCCTCCACCGTGTGCTTGTTGCCTGCCCCTGGGTTTCACACCTAGACAATCACAAGTAAAGTGCCAGAAAGAGTTGCACTTACGACAGAAGTAAACTAAAAGAACATAAAAACAAAAGTAAAAAAGAACATAAAACACAGAAGTAAAACTTAAAAGACCTAGAAAAGAAAAAACACAGAAGTAAACTAAACACATTGACAAGTAAAAAGGAAAAGACAGAAAAGATAGAACTGGTTTATGTTGTTTCGCAATCGTTCCTACAAGCTTAAGGTCAATCCAATCGTCTACAATCTCAAATTCATTCCCCCCTCCTCTTCTACCTAATCATGCTTGTCCGTTTGTCAAGATAGCTTCTATCTTTCCAACTGTTGGATTCACTCAGTCACTCAATTTCCTGCACTCATTTTTTTTATTTCTTTTTTTTTGTGGATCATGTTATACATACTTCCTGTCCATTTTCTGAATTTTCCTTTCTCTATCTTTCACTCTTTTTTTTCTGGGTCAGGTTACAATGTTTCCTGGCCTTTTCTAATTTTTTTCTCTTTTTTGTTTTATAGTCTCCTATTTCACAATCTATTTCATATCCCCAAACTGTGAGTTACCCTAGCCTATCCCCTTGTTCACATGGCATGAAGGCTAAGGAATTCCAGAGAAGGGATGATCATAGTTGAAGCTCAACAGGTGTAACTAGGGGGTGCCTTTACAATGACGCGGGTTCATCTGCTTCGAAAGTATTTGGCTCAACTGGTTATTCCTATTGCCTTTAGTCCTCACTAGCCTATGTCATTTCCCTCTCTGATTTTTTTCTTTTGGTAGAAAGTGTTCTACTCTTGGCTTATAACTCATATTTTAGAGGGCTTCACAGAGGGTTAGATTAAAGAAGGGAAACTCACAAATCAACATGTATCCTCTCTTCAATCACTCTTATTAAAGGAATCTTGCTTTTATTTTCTTAAACCAGTTTTTATTTGAAAACACTAACAGAAGACTCCTAGCTAAACACAACACAACTTTGACACTAACTACACCAACTGTTTCCCCCCTCCCTCCTTTATTACAACTTCCCCTCAAGTGACTTGATGAAGTTGAAAACTGGGTGGTTGGTGTCAAAGAAAGAAGAAACAAACTTCTCACACTTAGACCAAGCAGTGGGCTAAGTGTGAAATGATCAGACATATCAAACTCTAAACATGAACAACTAAAACAAAAACAACAAAGAAACTTCTCACACTTAGACCAGGAAGTGGGCTAAGCGGGAGAAGAACACAAAACACACATAATCACATTATTAAGGAAAACGGATAAACTTCTCACACTTAGATCTGATACTGGGCCAAGTGGGAAAAGTACACATATAAACAACAGTAGCGAACATAATAACAAGGAAATTAGATAAACTTCTCACACTTAGACCAAACACTGGGCTAAGTGGGGGGAAGTACACCTATTAATAATCAGAGGCATGCGAACAATTTGGTAGGAGTATGAGCAGAAATTATCTCATGAAGCATAGGCCACCATTTATCACAAAATCCAACAACCATCATATATACACAGGTAGGAAACAACATGTTTAAACTTGGTTCCGTTAGCTTAGTTCCTTTTCTGGCTCCCTTGGGAGCCAGAGTACCTAGTCCTCTTAGCTGCAGATGGGACAGGATCTGCACACGGTGGTTGGCTGGTAGTGGTGGCTTGTTTCCTTTTCCTCGATGTTCCTGCAAGATTGGTGTCTGGCATATCCTGCTGAGGTGCATTGTGTTCTACTGCTGAGACCGCCAGTGAGGGTTGGTTGGATGATTGAGTCTCTCTGTCCATTCAAGTGATGAATCTATCCACCAAGCTGACCATTTTGGTCATTTGCTCCCGCTGAGCCTTCAACATAGCATTTTGCTCTGCATTTTCTGCTTTGAGCATGTACGTTGTGTCCTCTATTTGGTTCATCCATTCATCAGACGCAGCTACCCCATCCTCGTCTGCCTCTGTCAGGTCAAGTATTTCCCGAATTGAATCTTCTTGGGGTGCCCTGTTTGCCTCCTCTGCAGGAACTCGCAGTGGCTCCTCAGCTTTTTCCTGCTCCTTTGATTTCTCCTACTCTGATTTCTCCTTCTCCCTCGTTTCAGGTTCTCACATCTCCCGAATTACTTTAGCGGCTATTTCTTCAAACGCCTGACCCAGTCACTTCCTCCCCTGGTTTTCCTCTACTCCCTCTTCATCGTCTGTGCTAAATTGGAGTGAAGACAACGATGTAGGGCTAGTCTGGGTACCAGATTGGATTGCAGCTTCGCTTGAACATTCACTAGAGCTTTTCTCCTCCTTAGTGGTTCCGAAATTACTTAATTTGGCTATCACCTCACTGATGATATCAGAATACAAGTTGTCAGCGGACGTCTCTGGTGGCTGTGATGTACCCACATTAAGAATCTGTGCTGGTTATGCAGTTGGAGGGACTGTGCCTTTGGGTCGCGTAGTTGCAGGGATCAACTGAACTCGGCGTTTGGTGGTAGGCTTCTGTGGTATACCGGAGGCGGAAGGTTTGTCCATTATTTTTGGCTGAGAAGGTGTTTTGCAGAAGATTTAGAATGAGAAATTAGGATTTGATGTTTGTTCTCTTTCTTTGAGGATAGACGGTCTAATTTCTTTGTTGAGATATGAAAAACGGGAGGAAGTACATTTAGATATCAACGGAGGAAGTTGAAATGATCTCCGTGATGTCAGCGCATGTTCGCCTTCTTGCGCCAAAATTCAAAATTTGAGGATTTATAATATTCCTTTTATTTTTTCTCCTCTTTTAGCTTTCTCCCGGTTAAAAGGCAAAAGCTGCAAAATAATTTTCTTTTTCACTTAATTTCTAATATCGTGCTTCCAATAAGGTAAAATAAAAATGTTTTGTGAAACACTGATAGAAAATCTTCAAGATTGATTTTCATTTAAATTCCTACCAGGTGCGTCTAAACCTTTGAAAATATTTTTTTGCTATTTTCTAAAAACCCATCTTTTTGTTTGGAAATTTTCTTAAAAAGCGAGTAAAAATAAAAACATTTATTAAGGTCGTGGGTAATTTTTGAAATATACTTGATCAGTTGCTCATGTTCTAAGCTAAACAAGTGAATTTTCGAGAATTGCCCACCAAGCACTTATTTAACTGATCAAGGTAAGTATGCGTAGTAAAATTTCTTTGGCGTACACATACTGCCGATTTATTTCCCAATATCTTTTTATCGTGGATTAACAAAAAGAAAGTTATAAGACAGGATACTCCTTGAAACTTTGTAGCTCTTAGGATGTGATGAATCCCTTGAGTTGCAAGTTTACACTTGCTCTTCTGAAATTGACCTGCTTCGAATCCCACCGAAACTTGAGAAGTAGCACCTCTGCCTAGTCAATCATCTTTGCACCTCTGCATTCCTGTTTCGGCAGCTTCCTTTTCTCCTCACAATCACCCATCCTCTGGTTTCTGTTGCTCCTTTCACAGTTGAAAGGATTAAGTGGATCTGAGTTCTTTCTTAACTTGATCAGCTTAGAGGTCGGCAAACTTCTATGAGAACAGTCATCGCTTGGAGAGCCTAAATTAACTTTTTTATTATCCATCCACTGATTTTTCTGGGGAATCATCGCCATCATGGTACCCCGCTTTTTCTTGTGATTCTTGTACGTCCCTTGATCTTTCTTGTACATCATCAGAGGGTTTATCAGCCTTGAGCAGTTCCGGCCAAGGTTGTAGCTGCACCCAGTAGATGGATCTTGCAGCTTTTCTTCTCCAACTTTCTTCCTTCAGTTCCGGTTCACTTTCTTCATATCAACACCCCTCAGACTTGTCAATCAGTGGAGGTGGTCTCTTTGCTGGTGTATTTTCTTCTTTCACCGTAATTGTGAATTCCTCCACTTTGTCATCGGGCACATACACTTTCTCTGACTGGAGAAAGAATAATGTATTGTCGAGTTCCACATCAGGAGGTGTGGTAATCGACTCTTTTCCGGTTAACGTCTCTTTCTCATCTGATTCTATCTCAACTGTTTCTACTTCCCGTTGTTCCTCCAGCAATTCTTGTGATGTTTTCTCAGTGTTAGATGTTTCCTTCACACCTTCTTCCTTTTCCCTACTTTCATTCACCTCAGACCTTGCTCCGTTCTCTTGTATTTCCTTCATCATCTCAGTCAGTAGAGTGACTTGTCTGATCATTTCACCCATGTTGGATTGTTGTTCATCATAAGTGCGTTGCATTTCCATCACCAGTTCATCATTTGACCTCGTGCAGCTCCTCATGTTCTGCTGGGATACAACCAATCCTTCACTCTCTCCTTCTGCAGAATTTGCATAATGATTTTCATCTGATGGTAGTCCAAAATTCTGTTGAGGTTGAGGCTGATATTGGTGTTGATCAGGACAAGTTTGGTCTTGGTGGTAATGGGTATCTTGAGTCTGCCAACCTTCATCCGACCATGTAGGGAAGTGATCCCTTGCCTCGGAAGGGTAGGTTTGATAAGGATGACTTGGGAATGAGGGTTAATGGCCGGAGTAGTCAGGTTGGTATGTTGGTGGGTTGAACTCATCGCCTTGAAATTCAGGGTAAGGTTGGTAGTCTGGATATCCCATTTGCGAAGAGGGTGTTTGGGTGGAGGTTGGATAGGGCTCTGTATGGTATGGAAAAGGTGGGTACTCCTCTAAGCGACTCTATTCTCCACAGTGTGGGTATTCCTGTTGGCACACCTCTGCTTGACCTATATGGTCCCAACTCGTATTCGAATTCCAAACCTCCCCTATGTTCTGGCGGTGGTTAACTTGATCAGTCTGGAAGTGGGTTTGGATGGGAACGGCTGGATGTTGTCTTAACTCAATCACGGTTTGGAGGGTTTCCTCTAGCTTGTCAATCCTGCTCTTCAGCAGATTGTCCTTGCCTTCTGTGGGTGTACTCTTCCCTTTTTCTTGCAACGGGGCCACTGATGTATCATTGTACTCTCTTTTTTTGTTTAGGAGTTTTTCCACATAGACAAGGACATTGATTCTTCACAGTTGCTGCCCTGTGCTGTGTCTAAACTGAAATAAAAACAAAGAACAGAAAATATTAACAATATTTACACCCAAGGTGTCTCACAACAAATGCAGGATAAACGCCATCATCCTAGGCAACGGCTCCATTTTGATGAAACTCGCTTCTTTTGTGTGCTCTTTCTCTTCATTCTCTTTCATTTATGTCGTTGTGGCTTGCTCAAGTGGAAGAGTCGAACTGATCCGGCCAGCCTGTATATGCCTGTTACCTGCAAACTACAGATGAGTGGATCCGGTAAAAGCTCAGGATGATCAACTCGACTTACTCCGACTCGAGTGAGAAGAAAGGAAGAACTAACAAAAAAGATGCGTGTTCTCAAAACCTTAACCCTTTAATACTATTAACTAGTATAGGGAAATAAGGATCGATCCCATAGAGATGAGGCGTTTGGCGATTTGTTTGCATGACACGACTTTAGGATTGCTGCGGCCACGCTTTCTAGGGGCGGGATAAGTTCACTACTTGACTTGAGAAATTAAAACAAACTAAACTGATCAACTCATGAAAACTCTACTACTCTACTTGATCAACTTAACTCAACATTCCATATTTGGACAAACAGCATAAACGGGGGACTGTCAGTCCCCTACAAAGTGTACGATAAAGTAAAAACTTTTTAACAACTTCATCTTCTTCACAAAATCAACATGGAAAACAGAGTGATAAGTCGTATTCTAGGCCTCGGTTACTGGTCAGTATGACAGGTTTAAATGATTATATTTGCAAAGCAGTTGCTCAAAGTGTGCAGGATAAGTGTTCTGGCCAGTAGGGAAGTTCCGGAGTGTTCGGGTAGAAAAAGCGCCAGCATGGTCTCATACTGATCCGTATACGTGCTAAAACGGCTTGAGATGAAGAAGACGGATAGCTGGGACGGATTACCCACAATTAAGGGCAAAGAAGTCAAATTGCAGCGAGGATTTACCCTAAAATCAAGGGTAGCCTCCCTATAAAAGGTAGCCAAGTTGGAGAGAGAAGGAGCAGCCGGGGGGGGATAGACTTCAATTCACCATCATCTTTAGGTAGAGAGTTCTCTCGGTAATTTCAGTCTTTCAGCCGTGTCCACTTCTTGCCTCGCCGAGCCATGATCACCTGACGTTCAGAATGTTCCCGAGTTCCAGTCATCGTCAGTTCCAGTTAGCTAGATCGTAGTTCCAGTCAGAGATTTTATCGCCCGGAGTGGCAAACAATCTTTAAATTGCTTTCGTAGTTTAATTAGTTCTCCGTCTTTACGTTGGATTTCTGTTACATTTTGGGATTTTGTTGTTTTGAAATGCTTGCTTTGGATATCCGAACGTGTTAATGCTATGAAGTTGATTTCCGTTTCGTTCATTGTAGTGTTCTTTTCTTTCCTTGTCTAGTTAGCTTAGATCTAAGATTTCTCGGTGTTTTAAGTGCTAAATCTCTAAATTCTGTTACGTAACAAATTTCTTTAGGATAGGTAAACATGTACTATTTGATCTGGAAGTAGATCGTTGCATGCAAGGCTTCGTTTTATTTTCTGAATCGATCTTTCATGTTGACCAGCATGCAGAAGTCCAGTTTCAGCGTTTGATTTCAGATTTGATTTCTTAGTTTTAGATCTGTGTTCGCGAGTTGTTAATCTGCGTTTGCCGGGTTGGATCTGGAATTGTTATCTGAGTTCAAGTTGTGTTGTTGGAGAAGACGATGTCTACATCCAGATTGGGGACCACCTTACTTTTATTTACTTTTGCTTTCTTTTGTCCTTCACCTCTGGTTGTACCTGCAGATCTGTCAGCCTAGTCACCACTACCTCCACTACACTCTGAATATTCTGTTTAGCCAAAAATAGAAATACCGTCCTTTCCAAACAATTTCTGTTACACCATGTCCCCTCATTTCCACGTACACAGTTGCATTCCATGATCTGCTCCCCCATCCTAGTCAGTAGGACGCCACCCTTTAATTACTCGCCTAGGTAGAAACTCAACCCGAGCGTGGTAGCTAACCAACCCTCCAAAACATCACCGCAGTAGTTTAAACGCACCATCTCTGTGGGATTCGACCCTTACCTCCACTATACTGATCAGTAGAGTGGGTTGAGGAATCTTTGAAGACGAGGTCTAGGCTTAGTTAGGATCTTTATCCTGCCAGTAGGATATATCCTCACTTGAACGACACCTACGCACCTCGTAACCTCTTCAAATGGCGCCGTTGCCGGGGATGGATGGCGTTTTATATACTATTGTGTGTGATACTTCGGCGTAAATATTGTGTATAATTTTTTCTCTTTTTCTTTTGTTTCAGTTTATGAGAAGCAGTTCGGATCCTAATCCGTGGAAACCGAAGATACTTCAGCGAGGATCCATACTTGTGACCACTCGTTCTGGCCTGTCAACAACTCTGTCTGACCTAGACACGAGTAGCGACGAAGAACAGGACACCATAGAAGGACCAATTCCCGTGGAGTTACCACTGTTGGAAGGCAATCCAGGAATGGCTGCCAACATGGACGAAGATCCAGAGATCGGTACGCTGAATGCGCATACCGAAGGAGAACCACCGCAAGCTATCGTGGTCACCCCGCGACAGACTGCTTGTGACGTGAAGCCTCATGTCATAGCGATTCTACCTACATACTGCGGGAAAAGCTATGAAGGGCCGTATGAGTTCCTTCACGAATTTTGTAAGATTTGTAGAGCGCAGAGAAGACCAGCAGGAGCGACTGAAGATGATTATAGGCTGAAAGCTCTGCCATTTGTGCTCAAGGGGGAAGCGAACACCTGGTTCATGCGCTTGCCCCCTGACTCTATTGAGACTTGGGCCGACTTCAAGTCAGCATTCCTGGGCGAGTTTTTTCCGTCATCTAAGACAAGCGCACTGAAGAGAGAAATAACGAATGTGAAGCAAGGATATGACGAGCCCTTGAGCGACTATTGGGCAAGATACATGGGTCTTTTGGAATCGTGTCCCAACCATCGCATGGCGGACATTGAAGTACATCATACTTTCTACGAGGGCATGAACGCGGTAACCAAAGACCTGGCCAATTCATCTTCGGGAGGAAGCTTCACGCAATTACGGGTCAGCGAAGCAAAGAGAGTCCTAAGGAAGCTACTGAATGCAAAGAAAGAGTATGACCATTCAAGGGAAGGATACAACCGAGAGCGGGCTGCTGTTGCATCGACTACTGATCAGGAGAACAAGCTGGAGCAGAAAATGGACTTGAAGATGGATGAACTGAAGAAGTCACTTTTGAGTGCCATCGAGAAGAGCACTCCACCACCTCTCCCAACTGGGAACTACAAGGGTGCAGAGCAGGGGAATCAAGGGGCCCAATACGAGCATCCGAATGACTTGATCAGTACGGAGCAAGCTAATGCTGCTGGGTATTTTAACCAGAATGGGAATTGGATCCAGGGGAGACAACGGGACGCACCATGGAGGGACCACCCGAATTTTCGATGGGGAGAAGGGAACCAAAACCAGAACCAAGGTCAAGGCCAGAACCAATATAACCCTTACCCGAACCAAAACCCTAACCGTGGACCAGCAAACCCAGACTTCCAGCCCAACTGGTCAGGAAGAAACCAACAAGCCCAAAACTATAACCCACAAAGCTCAAACTCGAACCCTGTTTACGTGCCACCCCATCAGAGAAATTTCCAAAACTACCAAAATCAACCAAACCAAGCATCCCAACACCATCAGAACCAGAATCAATTCCAAGCCCAGCACCAGAATCAATATCCTCAAGATCAGTACACTCCTCCTGCCCAATATAACCAATACCCGCCTAATCAAGGACAGCAAACCTCCCAGAACTATCAACACCAAGGGCCGGGTCATTTCCAAAACTCGAACAGGCCGAGGAGATCCGTTGAGGACATGATGAGTGAAATGCTAGCATCACAACAGAACATCAAAGGAGAATTGCAAGCCCATAATGAGGTCGTGCAGGGGATGCAAAATGCCCAGAAAGAACATAAGGCGAACATGGATATGATGAATAGGCAGTTAGCTCAACTGGCCAGTTCGATGGGTGATTTGAAGGGAAATGCAGGAAAACTCCCATCTACAGTCCAAATGCCCGAGAAGGCAAATGTGAGTAAGGTCACGTTGAGGTCAGGAACTACTTATGATGCACCTCAACCGAAACAGCCGAGTGAAGGATCGAATGGAACGAAGATAGGAGGCGAGACAATTTCAGCTGAGGAAATAGGGAATTTCATGCCTCGAATGCAGGATCCATTCTTCCTGGATGATACACCAAGTATAAGAGGTGAACCCGATGCCTTACTGACCAGGAAGGAACCTCCTCAAGAGAAAAATCCCAGAATGGAGGCTCGGACCCAAGAGCTACCAAGGAAAGTTGCTGAGGAATCCGTAGAAGAGAAAAAAGGGGAGAAACCATTCCCATTCCGATTTGTTACAAAGAGGAAGAAAGAGAACCCGGTCGACTACTTGTCGATTTTTGGAAGGTTGGACGTCACCATACCATTCCTCCAAGCCGTGAAACTACCCCCGCTCGGAAAATTCATTAAGGATTTCATAGCCGGGAAAGCTCAAAAAGATGGACAAATCATGGTGGAAGGGATCGCATCCGCAATTGTGCAAGAGAAACTGCCGCCCAAAAGGGCCGATCCAGGTATGTTCACTTTACCCATAACTATAGGGGATGTGAAGGTTGAACATGCGATGTGTGATCTTGGAGCTTCCATTAATGTCATGCCATTATCAATCTATAACCGACTGAAAGGAGTGAGGCTGTCAAACACTAGGGTGTTGATCCAGCTGGCTGATAGGTCGTGCATAAGCCCTGAAGGAGTTTTAGAGAACGTGTTGGTTAGAGTACAGGAGTTCACATACCCTGCTGATTTTTATGTGATCAAAATGAGTGAGCATGAAGCGAGAGAGTCTAGTGGAGTCTTGTTAGGGAGACCTTTTTTGAGAACGGCTAAGACAATAGTGGATATGGCCGAGGGGACTATTTGCATTGATTTTAATGGTGAGAAGTTTACTTTTGATATAAATGATGCCATGAAGAAACCCATTGATTCTGAAAATCTATGCTTTGTTGATGTGATTGACCCTCTAGTCCAAGATTTTCTTGAGACCGAACTATTACAGGAAAAACTCCAGGCTTTAGATGCTTGTGATCAGGCCGACGAAGAAGCTGCTGCGTGGTGTGAGTTGATCAGTAGCCAGGGGTTGACCGACGAAGAAATAGAAGGAGCGATCAAGGAATTCTGTCAAAAGTCGGCGTTCATTGGAGCCGCAGGGGCCAAGCTTCCAGTCAGTACGGAAGAACCTTCAGGGGAAGACTTAAAGAAAGACGGGGAGGCCCAAAAAAACCCTCTACCCGAAGACACACTTCCACCCCAAGTCGAGCTAAAAAAGTTACCATCGAACTTGAAGTATGCCTACCTCGGGGAGGAGAACTCATATCCCGTAATCATCAACAGCAGTCTCACAAAAGAACAAGAAGCGCGGCTACTGACTGTGTTGAATAGGAATAAGAAGGCAATCGGATGGAGCCTTACAGATCTAGTAGGGATAAGCCCCGACGTTTGCATGCACCACATCAGGCTAGAAGAGGGAGCGAAGGCTCATCGAGATGCTCAAAGGAAGGTAAACCCTAACATGCGAGAGGAAATTTTAAAGGAAATCTTGAAGTTGTTGTCGCTAGGGATTATCTATTCAGTGCCGGACAGTGAGTGGGTCAGCCCGATCCACATGGTTCCAAAGAAATCCGGGATCCAAGTTGTCAAGAATGAGAGGAACGAGCTGATTCCAACAAGGCTGGTCACGGGTTGGCGAATGTGCATCGACTACCGGAAGCTGAACAACGCAACAAGGAAGGACCATTTTCCTTTGCCTTTCATCGACCAGATATTAGAGAGATTAGCTGGGAAAAAATTTTTCTGCTTCCTAGATGGGTACAGCGGGTACTTCCAAATTCACGTGGATCCTGAGGACCAGGACAAAACCACTTTTACTTGCCCGTTTGGAACCTATGCATACCGTCGCATGCCTTTCGGTTTATGCAACGCTCCAGGTACGTTTCAACGATGCATGATGAGCATATTTTCCGATTTGATTGAGGAGTGCATAGAAATATTTATGGATGACTTCACGGTTTACGGAGACTCGTTCGACTCTTGCCTTCATCATTTGGACATAGTTTTGGAAAGGTGTCAAGCAAAGAGTCTGGTTTTGAACTTCGAGAAGTGCCATTTTATGGTCACCGAAGGGATAGTCCTAGGACACGTAGTCTCAGAAAGAGGTATCCAGGTGGATCGAGCCAAGGTGGATGTCATATCCAAATTACCATTCCCTACTGATCAGAAGGGAATAAGGGGTTTCCTGGGACATGCTGGATTTTATCGAAGATTTATAAAGGATTTCTCCAAAATCGCCCAACCCCTTACCAGACTGCTTCAAAATGATGTGGAGTTCGTTTTTGATGAGCAATGCAAGGCAGCTTTCGATCTTCTCAAAGAAAAATTAATATCCGCACCTATCATACGAGCTCCTGATTGGAACCATCCTTTCGAAGTAATGTGCGACGCCAGCGACTTTGCGGTAGGGGCCGTGCTGGGTCAGAAGATCGATGGGAGGAGGCACGTAATTTTTTATGCGTCCAAGACTCTAAATCAAGCCCAGCGGAATTACGATACCACCGAAAAGGAGATGCTGGCAGTGGTGTTTTCTTTCGAGAAGTTCCGGCCATATTTGCTGGGATCTAAGGTCGTAGTATACACTGACCATGCAGCCCTTAAGTATCTAGTTACCAAGAGAGAATCAAAACCACGCTTGATCCGATGGGTACTCTTGTTGCAAGAATTTGATTGGGAGGTGGAAGATAAGAGAGGAGTCGAAAACAAGGTGGCAGACCATTTGAGCAGAATAGTGCAAGAAGGAAACAGCGAGGAGGTGCACGACCAGTTTCCAGAGGAACACTTATGTGAGGTGATTTTTGCACCCAGAAAAATTGATTGGGAAGAAGTGTACAAACTTACTGGTCAGAATGATGCAGCAAAAGGAAAAGAGAAGGTAGGGCAGGAGCCATGGTATGCGGACCTGGCCAACTACCTAGTAACTGGAGAACTTCCAGAGGTACCAAGTGTTACCAAAGCCCAACGAATGAAGATCAAGAGTGAGGCAAAATATTATTTTTGGGACGACCCTTACCTATGGAGGGTAGGATCCGATCAAGTGATAAGAAGGTGCATTCCTGACTGGGAACAGCGGGATGTGTTGACCCACTGCCATTCGTTAGCATGTGGAGGGCACTTCGGATCCAAGAAGACGGCAAGGAAGATTCTGGATAGCGGCTTTTACTGGCCAACTCTCAACAAAGATGCATACGAGTTCTGCCGGAGCTGTGAGCGTTGCCAACTGACCGGTGGAATATCTGCCCAAGATGAGATGCCGCAAGTACCGATTATTGTTTGTGAATTATTCGACATATGGGGAATGGATTTCATGGGGCCTTTTCCCTCGTCCTATGGCAATCTGTATATCCTAGTCGCGGTGGATTACGTCTCCAAATGGGTAGAAGCGACGGCCACAAGTACGTGTGAAGCAAAGGAGGTGGCCAAATTCTTAAAGAGTCACATTTTCAGCCGTTTCGGAGTCCCAAGGGCGATCATCTCTGATCAAGGTACACACTTTTGTAATCGTACAATTGAAGCTTTAATGAAAAAGTACGGTGTGCACCATAGACTTTCAAGCCCCTACCACCCGCAAGCTAACGGCCAAGCCGAGATCTCTAATCGAGAGATAAAGAAGATTTTGGAGAAAACTGTAAATCCTTCTCGGAAGGATTGGAGCGTGAGATTAGAGGATGCTCTCTGGGCATATCGAACAGCCTACAAGACCCCCATTGGTATGTCCCCTTACCGAATAGTTTTTGGAAAAATGTGCCACTTACCTGTAGGGATCGAGCACCGAGCATACTGGGCAGTACAGAAAGTGAATATGGATGCTACAGCCTGTGAGGAGGAAAGGAAGCTGCAATTACAGGAGCTTGAAGAACTTAGATTGGAATCTTTCGACTCGGCCATGTGGTACAAGGAGCGAACGAAATTATGGCATGATAGAAATCTGAGAACCAAGGAGCTCCATGTTGGCCAGAAAGTACTACTCTTCCAGTCGAGATTGAAGTTAATGCCCGGGAAACTCAAATCTAAGTGGACAGGACCGTACATCGTAACAGCCCTCCGAGCTAATGGAGCGGTGGAGATTTCAGGGAGTCTTTCTAACTCTGAGCCTTTTGTTGTGAATGGACATAGGTTGAAAATCTTTAGGGATAATAGTGAGGTGGGGGTAGTGGATGAAATTCCACTACTACCACATACTAAGGTCACATACTGATTAGTAAGATAGGAATTTGGAATTCCACGTGGCTAGTTTCATTTTGATAATATTCTGCATATACTGGCCAGGTAGGATTCCAAATTACCTAAGGAGAATGTAAATACTGTATATACGTAATTAATTTTTGCATGCTTGAAAATTTTCTAAAAATCCAAAAATATATTTTCGGGCCTTAAATTTAGGTTGGGGTACACTTTGACCAAGAGATTACCTATTTAGTGTCACTCCAATTTGTATTTAAGTGCCATTTTGAATTATTTTCCGTAATAGGTAAGTATAGAGGGAAATTGTGGATAGGACGTAAATTTGAATTAAGCGTGTGCAGCTTTTGCAGGGTGGCAGTGCTGGAATGGTGTGGAGCAGAGAGAGTACACACGCTAGCCAATCAGGAACCAACGCCTGTCGCCCAACCACTTTTCACATGAAGCGGCATGACCGGTAACCACTGATAGCCGGTTGAAACCACCTGCAACTGCCATTTCTAATCCGAACTAAACCAACCGACCCTCCCTTTCTCCCTCAAAAAACCCTCATTTCCAAAATACCTTTCAAGAAATTCTCCTCTATCCCTCTCACAGAACCATCGTTCTCAAACCAAACCCTAATTTCTACCGTCAAATCACAAATTACAGTCATGGGTAAGAAAGCTATCGCGAGGAAAATCAAGCCCCGTCGTGCGAACACCCAAGATACGCAGCCGCTGCGAGAAGATACCCCGGAGGCCCAACCACAGTCGAAC
Organism: Salvia splendens; assembly: GCF_004379255.2. NCBI lineage: Eukaryota > Viridiplantae > Streptophyta > Magnoliopsida > Lamiales > Lamiaceae > Salvia > Salvia splendens. The sequence continues at coordinate 30,443,551 of NC_056041.1, read as the reverse complement.
CAACCACCCGCACCGACTGCTCAACCGCCGGCCACTATTTCTTTGGATGCCGTAATGGTATTCCTTCGCCAACAAGACCCGACTAGGGACTGGACGGCGGCATTGACCAATTTCGGCCACACGGGGGGCATAGGAACCGCACCCAGTGAAATTCCTCATGCACAGGTCAGACACGCAGAACTACAGTCGGAGGAAGGATCTCCCTCAGCCACCGCGGCATCGGAACCCTCGGTACCAGATTCGGCAGACCTGGAAGCTATCGCCGCGTTTTACAGCTCCGACTCTGAGGAGCGAAAGAAAAGGTCCAGCCAAGTAAGGGAAACCCAGGGAGAGAGTGGCGGAGCAAAAATGACGCCCGAGAAGGACCCAGTATTTCAAGAAGTAAGACGGCCAGAGATAGATCTGAACGAATCAGCCAGGAAACAGGGCCTCATGACGGACGAGGAGTTTGACTCGATAATGAACAGGGTAAACCGAAGAGAGGAGACAACTGACTTGGTGGCTGAGGGTCTGGACCTCGCACCAAGATCAGTAGGAGAGAATGAACAAGCTCTTAGAGAACCCATACCGAAGGATAAGACATCCCAGTCAGAAGGAGAAGAGGAGAGGGAAAAGCAGAGTGAAGCCAAGGAAGCAGGAACAGAGACAACAGAACCAGAGGTAGAGGCATCCACCCCAGGGGCACCTCCGGTAGTTAAACCGATCCCCGTCAGAAGGAAACTGGTAGTGAAGACAGGCTCCAAAGCAGAGCCACCCAAACCACAGAGGAAATCGCAACGTTGTTTGGGTAAGTGGGCACCCAACAGGGCGAAACCGAACACGGCGGAGGATCCCCTAGAGATCGTGAGTGACGACGAACCCTGTCCGGCGCAAGAGGATCAGGGTGTGGAAGCCGAGCGGGTGGCTGAGGGACTGGACCTCGCACCCGAGTCAGTGAGCCCCGAACAATTGGAGAAGGAAGATGCCAAGAAAGAGTGTAGCTCCACTACCCAGGAGACGCCACCAACCGAGGCGGAAGAGGAAGCTAGATACCAAGTAGAAAGGAAAAGAAAGGGCAAGACCGTTGTGGAGAAAAAATCAAAAACCAAAAGAATGCGTACCCCGAACACAGGCATAGTGATCACTGAGACTGCCCGGAGGACCCCATCGAACCGGCAGACACAGAGCGATAGTGAGTACGAGGCCAGTGAAGAATCTGAATCAGATAGCGACACAACCATGGAAGAGGAGGAATACAAGGAGCGGGAACTCCCCAACGATCATCGAGAACTGTTGCATCCACCTGCCGAACCACTCCGGTATAAGCGTTGGACGGTGGAACTCACGGATGACGTTGTGGAAGAGATGAAGTTGTTTGACGACAAGAAGCTCCAGTCAGTTTACCGCACAAAGAACGCAAAAGGCAAGAAGGTTAAGTGTGGAAAGGTAATTCATCTCCCATCCTTAGATGAGATGCAAATTAGTGAATCGTTTCTAGCCCTTTTGCATGAGTTGGGTTTTGAATGGTTGTTGAGGAATGAGAAGTTAAGTGTCCCGGTCGATTTGGCCAAGGAGTTTTTCGCAACTTTTCGATTCGAAGTCACAACTGATTTGGATATAGAGTGTGTTAGCTTCAGGGTATTTGGAGGAGAAATTAGGATGAATCTGATTGAGTGGACTGTGAGGTTGGGTATATGCAGTTTGGAGGAGGCAATAGGACTTGAATGGAGAAACAGGGAGCGGGGGATTCCCCGCCGGCATGTGGAATTTGAGCCCCAGTCGGCTTGGGAGGAACTTACTCACCCCGGAGCAGGGCAGTTCCAATCCACGATCTCCCGATCGATCCACCTTAGCGACCCCGTTTTACGCCTGGTTCAACTTTTTTTAGACTACAATCTTTTGGGGCAGTCTAATTCGGCAGTCCGGACATCAATGACGGAGTTGTACCTTATATGGTGTGCAAAAAAGGGCAAGAAGCTGCACTTAGGGTTCTGGACTGCATACACATGTCACCTCGTCGCAACTCACCCAGCACGGAATATTTCCCTCTGCCATATATTGGGAATCTTCATGAGGAACAACATCACCGTTTCGGAGGACGAAGACCTAACCCCACTAACGATGGTGAGCGCCCCAGGATTGTTCGACATCCCTCTGTTCGTCCGAACGAACACGGTGTACATGAGGCAGGGCGTGCCCTACTTTTATGCGATGGGAGAAGAGGCAATACCCACTGCTCGGATAACAACAGCTCAGGAAGCACCAGGACATGACCAGAGGCGAGACAGAATTGAACAATCTGTGGAAAAGATGGCTGAGGAAAATAGACAGATGAGGGAAGAGATGATTCGTTTAGCGTCAGCAATGGAACAGGTATTGAAGGAGTCTGCGGAGCAGAGAATACTGACTCAGAAGCAAGCCGCTCTAGAAAGGACAGTCACTGAAATGGCAGAGGAGAATCAGCAATTGAAGGCAGAGGTGATCAAGCTGGCAGGAGTTGTGGAAAGGATGTTGAAGGGCTCTGCAGAGCAGGATATGATGCATCAGAGGCAGGCGGCCATGGAAGCTATCGTATCAGATCTCGGGGAGGAAAACTCCAAGATGCAAAAAGCAATGAACAGAATGTTAGCCAGTATGGATAACATCTTAGAAGAAATGACCTACCTGAGGAAGGAGCAAGCTGCAGGACCGAGTGGCCATGGTGGCCGGACTGATGAACCACATATCCAAGAGACCGGAGTAGCAGATGAGCAAGAGACAGCGGACGCCGAGGTGCCGGCAAGAGCCGAGGAGCCGGCGAAGGAAAATGAAACTGGAACGGAAGAGGACAACCCGAAGGAACAACCTGCACCACCTGCCCCACGAAGGAGCAGGCGACTTCGATAGACCCCCCCCCTACTGACCAAGTTAGTTTTTTTTTAAGCTTTTTTTAACTTTTCGTATTTTTGTTATGTTGTGGTATTCGGTTAGGTAGTATAATCTGTGTTTGCGAGCAAACCCCACTTCATAACACTTAGCCTATTCCATAGTCTAAGTGTGAGAAGTTAGGGTTTGTTTCTTGGTAGCATGTTTTCTGTGTTTCTTTTGTATATACGTGTTTCTTTGTTTAGTGGATTTTGTCCGGTGTTCAAACCTCTCCCACTTAGCCTATTCCATAGCCTAAGTGTGAGAAGTTTCTGTTTGAGTTGTTATTTTTGTTTGTTATTTTGTTGTCTGTGTGTCTACCATACTGGCCAGTACTTTTTTTTCCACTTCACAGCCTTATCTGGGGCAGACACTTGTGAAGTAGGAGGGGGGACGTAATGGCCAGTATGATGTATATATGTGTGTTCTGTGTTTGTGCTCGTTTTGTGTTTTTTAGGTCTAGTTTTTTTTATGTTGTGTGCTGATTTGGGCTTAAAACTCAACCGTCCTGAGCTGGAGGTGAAGGGAATTGAGGGAGATAAGACAAGCTGGAAAACCGAAACCACTCTCCTTAGTACCTCCTGACCAGTATGGATGATGTGAGTATGAGAGAAAAGCCCACACTTAGAGCCAAACACGAAAGCCCTCTAAAATGTGAGTTATAAGCCTTAAAGTGGAACCACTTTCCACATACACTTAAAGAAAAGGGAGGCTGCCACAATTTGCCTAGGGTGAAGTGATCACGGGTAGCAAATACTGAAGGCAGTAGGAACCCCCCCAAAAAAAAAAAAAAAAAAAAAAAAAAAAAAAAAAGAAAACCACCACCTTTAGAACCCTTTTTTCTTAACCTTTTATACCCAGATAAACACCCCTAGCCCCTGGGACTGTGTGTAAGGCATGAAACAAATGGAGCTTACTGGCTAGGAAGAAGTGTGAAAAAAGCAGAAACCAGCTGGGCAGGAAAGTTAGAAGAAAATCGACCAGGGAGACATTCCAGGTCCAAAAAAAGGAAGGGATAAGGGTGGCAAAGCCACGAAAAAAAAAGAGAGGAAGAAAGAAAGAAAAGAAGAAAATGGTCAGAGATTTGACCACACAAAAAAATGAAGGAATAAGGGTGGCGAAGCCACAAGAAGCCTACTAACCAGTTGGAAACTCAAGCCAGAAGCACCAGCTAAGAAAAGCAACTGATCAGAAGCCTGATGCACACAATCCCCCTTCATAAATTAAATAGAAGTTTTTGAACCTTAGAGCCTTAGGAACATCTACCCAAAACACTACAACCCAACAGCCCCGTTACAAGCCTTAAAGTCCTTCAGTAGCTGCACGTGAGATCTAAGTCCAAAGCAATTGTGGTTGAGCATGATGAGAGAATTCAGTCCTAACGTTCCTGGTGAGGTGCGAGTGACTGAGTGAACCTAGTGGTTGACCGAGAGTGTGGGCGATCTTGACAAGCAGATGTACTGACTGGGAGAGAAAGAGGGGGGCGGCAGAAGTTCAAGGCTGTCTAAGGCCGGATTGCACCTGATCCCGAGGGGAGGGATGGTTGAAAATGTAGCCCAATCTGTTAGTGTTTTATGTATTTCTGTGTTTGTGTTTGTGTTTTCTTTTTTCTTCGTCGTTGTAGTCTAGAGTCCAGTTTTAGGTAGAGTCGGGCAGGGAAGTAACCAGGCTAGAATGCGACTTATTGCTTTTTGTTTGTTCTTCACGCTTGAGGGCAAGCATGTGGTAAGTGTGAGCAGTTTGATAAGTCGTATTCTAGGCCTCGGTTACTGGTCAGTATGACAGGTTTAAATGATTATATTTGCAAAGCAGTTGCTCAAAGTGTGCAGGATAAGTGTTCTGGCCAGTAGGGAAGTTCCGGAGTGTTCGGGTAGAAAAAGCGCCAGCATGGTCTCATACTGATCCGTATACGTGCTAAAACGGCTTGAGATGAAGAAGACGGATAGCTGGGACGGATTACCCACAATTAAGGGCAAAGAAGTCAAATTGCAGCGAGGATTTACCCTAAAATCAAGGGTAGCCTCCCTATAAAAGGTAGCCAAGTTGGAGAGAGAAGGAGCAGCCGGGGGGGGATAGACTTCAATTCACCATCATCTTTAGGTAGAGAGTTCTCTCGGTAATTTCAGTCTTTCAGCCGTGTCCACTTCTTGCCTCGCCGGGCCATGATCACCTGACGTTCAGAATGTTCCCGAGTTCCAGTCATCGTCCGTTCCAGTTAGCTAGATCGTAGTTCCAGTCAGAGATTTTATCGCCCGGAGTGGCAAACAATCTTTAAATTGCTTTCGTAGTTTAATTAGTTCTCCGTCTTTACGTTGGATTTCTGTTACATTTTGGGATTTTGTTGTTTTGAAATGCTTGCTTTGGATATCCGAACGTGTTAATGCTATGAAGTTGATTTCCGTTTCGTTCATTGTAGTGTTCTTTTCTTTCCTTGTCTAGTTAGCTTAGATCTAAGATTTCTCGGTGTTTTAAGTGCTAAATCTCTAAATTCTGTTACGTAACAAATTTCTTTAGGATAGGTAAACATGTACTATTTGATCTGGAAGTAGATCGTTGCATGCAAGGCTTCGTTTTATTTTCTGAATCGATCTTTCATGTTGACCAGCATGCAGAAGTCCAGTTTCAGCGTTTGATTTCAGATTTGATTTCTTAGTTTTAGATCTGTGTTCGCGAGTTGTTAATCTGCGTTTGCCGGGTTGGATCTGGAATTGTTATCTGAGTTCAAGTTGTGTTGTTGGAGAAGACGATGTCTACATCCAGATTGGGGACCACCTTACTTTTATTTACTTTTGCTTTCTTTTGTCCTTCACCTCTGGTTGTACCTGCAGATCTGTCAGCCTAGTCACCACTACCTCCACTACACTCTGAATATTCTGTTTAGCCAAAAATAGAAATACCGTCCTTTCCAAACAATTTCTGTTACACCATGTCCCCTCATTTCCACGTACACAGTTGCATTCCATGATCTGCTCCCCCATCCTAGTCAGTAGGACGCCACCCTTTAATTACTCGCCTAGGTAGAAACTCAACCCGAGCGTGGTAGCTAACCAACCCTCCAAAACATCACCGCAGTAGTTTAAACGCACCATCTCTGTGGGATTCGACCCTTACCTCCACTATACTGATCAGTAGAGTGGGTTGAGGAATCTTTGAAGACGAGGTCTAGGCTTAGTTAGGATCTTTATCCTGCCAGTAGGATATATCCTCACTTGAACGACACCTACGCACCTCGTAACCTCTTCACAGAGCAAAGAACAAATCTGAGAAGAACTACGAAAAACTAAACACCGTAACGACTTATAAAATTAAATCTACTCATAAAATCTAAACTACGACTACGTAAACAAGAAACTAACACATACTAATGCAGAAATAAACAGTAGCTACTAGATCTAAACATTCTAAGACAACTCAGACATAAAACATCAGATCTGAACAAATCAAAACACAACAAAACATTTCCAAGCAATCGAACCAACAGCTGGGGCGCTTAAACAGATTGATCAACAGTTGGCGCGTTTCTTTTGGGGCTCAACAAATGAAAGAAGAAAGACACATTGGATCGGTTGGGACCAAATTTGCCTACCGAACGAAGAAGGTGGTCTCGGCATTCGTAGGTCCAAAGAAGTCCTCCGTGCCTTTAACATCAAACTATGGTGGCGCTTCCGGGATCAAAACTCTCTGTAAGCTAAGTATATGGTGATCAAGTATAGCCACAATAGCTCCCCGCTTTCGGTTAGGCCATCCGGGAGAAATAGTCCAACTTGGAAACGGCTTTTGAAAGCAAGGGCCCAAACACAACCTTATATTCGGTGGGTGTTGGGGAAGGGTAAGGTCTATTTTTGGGATGATATTTGGCTCGGTAATTTGGCCCTCTGGGAACATTGCATGGATGAGAGGGGCGCCGACTCGACCTTGGTCTCATATCTGATTAGAGGTGGAGTGTGGGACGAGCCGAAATTGAGATTACTCCAAGCTCAAGCCGGACACCCGCAACAATTCGTTAAAAGGATTCTTGATTCACCAATTATCCCCGGGGCGCCGACTCGACCTTGGTCTCATATTTGATGATTGGTTCGAGGGGCCAGGCCAGGTCCTCCGGGTTAATGACACAATCCTAGAGAGGCTCGAAGTTTGGTCACAATGAATCCAGCAGCAGGATAAGAAACACCTTGGCCGTACCATGCCATACCTCATCTTTCGGTACATATGGGCGGAGCGAAATAGGAGCCGGCATCAGCAGGTATAATTCAAGGCTTTTAACGTGGTTTGGCAGGTTCAGATGTTTATCCGTAATTGCATGGCCAATGGAACAATTAAGCTAAAGCATTGGAGGGGAGTTCGGCTTAGAATGAGCTTACCGCCCCGTGCCGATAATAGGAGGCCGAGGTCGTTTGCTTTGCCGATGAAATAGAACCCCCCGAATCAGCCTTGGCTTAAACTGAATGCGGATGATGCCTACAATGAGATAAGTGGAAACACCGGAGGGGGAGGGGTCGTGCGAGACTCCTCGGGCAAGTTGCTTGCAGCCTTCGCGATTCCCCTTGAAGTACAGTCAGCCTTAGAAGCCAAACTCATGGCCATTTATCATGGATTGGAACTGGCTAAAAAATTCAGGAAGCCCGACTGGATTGAATCGGATTCCGCGCAAGCAGTCAAGTTAATCATGGGATCAAATTGGGGTCCGGCGCATGCCCGCCAAGCCTTGGCGCGGCTGGCAGTTACTAGGCGCCATCAAAATATCCGGGCATCTTTTATTCTCCGGAAAGGGAACAAGGCGGCCGACCTCCTTACCAAGGAGGGCCTTGAGCAAGATGCCTACCGCCGTATCACGACCTAAACTGCCTCGAGGCTACTAAAAGCATTATCCGATTGGATGCAATGGGGGTCCGAAACATCCGGGTCCGTGGGGACACGATGGATTAGGTCTTACTTTTTGGCTTGTTGTTTTGTTTTAATTGTAATTTTGGTAGGAGTAGGATGAGGTCCGATCCTAGTTAGGTGCGGACCGCCTACTACTACTGAGTTTTTTTCACTTTTAGGTGTGCCCATGCTTTGTACCTACTTGATTTTTAAATAGAGGGATGAGGGACCCACGAACCCTCCACCGTTAAGGTGTTAAAAAAAATCCAAACAGATCGTAAATACCATGCATGAAACAGAACACATAAACTAGAAACGAAATCAGACACTGAAATTACAAAATCAAAAATATCATGTGTCGATAACATCAAAAGTAAAATTAAAACAAACAACGAAAGTAGTAAATTATTTCATCACCCCTTCTCGGTGTGGAATATAGAACCGAAAGCTAATAAGGCAAGAAGTAACCACCAAGCACCAACTAACTAAACTAAGCTAAGGACCAAGTGTGTGAGTGCAAGGGGATCAAGAAGATGAAGTGAAATGAGCACCAATTTCAGCCCTAGAAGAGAGCTAAATTCCGAAATATATTCTAACTAACTGTGTTTGAGATCCCCCCCCTTCTACCTACACCTGCGACTCCCCTTTTTCTTCATGTTGTCGTGAGGTCTCTTGCTCTATCTTCCAATGTAGATCTCCTGTTGACTCCGTTTGATTGTTGACTTGATCCGCTCAATGCCGTAGTTTTTTCCTTCTTTTCTTGATTCGTGCTTCCGCCCCACTAATTTGTTCCTTCTTCTGAAAATGGCGGATTTCACACACACCTGGCTCAAAAACAGACGTTAGTTCCTGGATTTTAGTACAGTTTTGCCACGGAACACATGCATGAGACGAGCCTCATCATCTCGGCCCGCCCTAGACCCGCCCTCGGCCAGAAGAGAATTGAGGAGCGCGTTGTCACTAGCGTACCGGAGCAGATAACCTTCTGACGTCGGAACCTGTAGTTAGAGGCACAAAGTCACCGGATTCAGCTAAAACATCCTCTACACACCGGAAACCAATGAAACAGTAGACAAGGCACACATTATCCGATCACAGCAGGTAATCGGAAGACAAAACAAAGACAAACGAGCAAGGATTAGGGAAACTTAGTATGTGAGTCAACTTCGATCCTCAAAAATCAGCAAACACACCCCTACTTGCAAGCCTCTTCTTCACGTCGTCGATAGAACACTGGCGAGATACTAATTGGAGGACAGTGGATCAGACCGTGTAGATCTAAAGCACCTCCATGTTCTAACCCTCGCAGATCGTCAAGGGGGCTCTGGTAAATCTCCTCCCCTCTCCACCTATTTCATGTCGCTGAAGCTTCGCTACTGTTTAGGGAGGGAGGAAGAACACAACTCCTTTGCCGGCGGCCAAATCTACAGAAATTCAGTCGATGGGATAGAACTTCCAATGGCAAAACTCCACCAGAAACTCCGACCAATCCATCAAAAATCCCTCACAAAAGGTTGGGGAAGGAGACCGGAGCAAGTTCACGGCGAGGAACAACCCTTTCATGGTATAGAATCCGATGAAGTAGGAGCGGCGGCATAAGGGAATCTAGAGAGAAGCGAGAGCTTTTTTCTAAGGAGAGAAAGTCTCAACCCAATGAGATGATGTCCCCTTTAATATGGTCCTTGGGCGTGTCCCATTGGTCCCAACAGATATCTCCCAATCGTCGGGAGACATGGTAAGACATTTAGTTCCCTTCCGTGCCTTAGAAAATGTAGGGAGACATTAGACAACCGCCGGTCACTTGGGAGATGTCAGGAGAACTTTTACACCCGTCCGTCTTCTAGGAGAAGCGGGAGACATTTGGAACTCGTCTAGATGTCCCCCGTGATAGGGTCCTTGCACGTGTCCCATTGGTCCCAACGGTCGTCTCCCGATCTTCGGGAGACATGGTTAGACATTTGGCTCCCGTCCGTGCCATAGAGAATGTAGGGAGACATTGGGCTCACGATAGTTCCTTAGAAAATATCGGGAGATGTTTTACACCCATCGTTACTGGGAAATGCCTAGAGACATATTGCACACATTCGTGACTTAGAAAAAAGTCGGGAGACATTGGACACCCACCGGTCTCTTGGAAGATATCGGGAGACATGTTGCACCCGTCCGTCTTCTGGGAGAAGCAGGAGACATTTGGCACTCATCGAGATGTCCCTCGTGATAGGGTCCTTGCGCGTGTCCCATTGGTCCCAAGGGTCGTCTCCCGTTCATCCGGAGACATGGTTGGACATTTAGCTCTCGTCCTTGCCTTAGAAAATTTAGGGAGACATTTGGATCACGACAGTCTCTCAGAAAATATTGGGAGACATTTTACACTCGTCGTTACTGGAAAATGCCTATAGACATTTAGCACTCATTCATGCCTTGGAAAAATGTCGGGAGACATTGGACACTCGTTTCTTGGGAGGTGGCGGGAGACATTTTGCACCGGTCTATCTCCTGAGAGATGCGGGTGACATTAGGCACTCGTAATGATGTCACCTTTGAAGAATCATGAAAGCTTTTCCTTCTCCCTAGAAACCCCTACACAAACGAGCAGTTCTCTCCCCTGATTCAACAGTGAATATGTTCGTCCAACCATCCCAAACACTGATTCCCCTTTCGCAGCTTATTTACGTGTGTTTTTCCAGTGGATTTTGAAGAGGAAGGAGACGCAGATTGAGTGTTGGTGAAGTTTTGGTGCTGGTTCTTATCGTCGTTCTATTTCGTTTCGCCCTTCCTCCCTCTCCGACGAATAGCGAAGCTTCGGCGATGCGAAGTAGGTAGAGAGGGGAGGAGGTTCCAATCAGTCACGGTACCCGGAGGAAAGGAGATTCTGACTAAAGTCTGAGAACGTTCCTCATCTGTTAATCGGCGTACAGCCACCCCCCTGAAGAAGCCGTCGCCTAACATTAACATTTGGGAACATGCGGTGATGCCAACGCGAAGGAGGGCGGTGGTTTGCGGCGTCAGAAAACTGTTTTATCCGGCTAAATCATCTTCTCCTTGTTCTTTCAGTTTATTCTCCATTTTTACCGCTTGCTCGGTTCGAACATAGCGATTTTGCTCTTCGGAGTGTGTTTTGCAGGTTTCCGGCCGACAGTATGCGATCTCCGACACCGGAATCAGCTGAGCACCTGTTGGCCTTGGCGGCGCTCTTTGTTAGGTTTGGTATACTGAAAAGCATATTTCGAGCAAGTTCGCGCGAATATAATTTTGCTTGTATACGGAAAACTCTACAATCCACTTTTAACCCGATTCAGTATTATTCGAGCAGTATTGCACAAATAGGATCAGTATATTATTACATGGGGTTTGCTTGTGCATTTATAAGATGTTTTATAAACATTTAAATGTATATGAAACAAACAAAATCTAAGTCTTTTGCTTAGTAGACTGGTTGTGGGCGTCGTCCACTTTAAGGTAAGACGTACAGTTGTATGCAATGCTTTGCAAAAGAAAAAGAAGAATTTCACAACCCATATAGGATTAGATTATCGTGAAAGGTTGCAATGTCAGTCCAATTATTTCTAAGCATTTCTGAAATAAGATGACGTTGGTGAGGTATAGCACTGAATGGATCTAACAGCAAGACGTGTCTTTATGCTACCTACTGAAAGACTAGGTCTTGATAAAATACTACTCCCTCCGTCCCATGCTACTCGCACTTTTCATTTTAGGCCGTAAATTTGGGATTGATTTTTTTGTGTAATTAAAAAAGAATTTTAGGTGTAATGAGACATCACTTAATAAAAGAGCTCTTAACTTAAACTAACATATTAATTAAATGCATTAATTCTAACTTAAATTATAAATAGTGTAAGGACTTTGTGACGAGCCGAAAAGCAAACGTGCGAGTAGCACGGGACGGAGGGAGTATTTCTTAATCTACATATGTTAGCATTGAGCATACGGTATTTGATTATGCACCACTTTGACTTATCAAAATGTGCGGGTTTCTCGCAATCCAATAATCCTGATATATTGGGTAGTGGTGATTAATATCTAGCGGTGCTAGGATTGCTATTATGTTGAATCATGCGCGAGGTGAGTCTCGTTTGATAATGTCCCCAAGAGGAGCTTGAACAAGGTTTTTATTATTCGGAAACTGGCTAGTTGGAATTTAATTATTCCATGAATAATAAATAAGTGTTTCTTGCTAAGTCCACTCTTAGAATCAATAAGATGTTAATTAATTAAGTCCATAGCAGACTTTAATTAATTAATGGACATTTATATCTTAAGCGCGTGAAATAAATAATAAACAAAACAGAAACCCGGATTACTTGTAATTTCAGATTTGGATGGGGAGGTCAATATTACTTCTGTAGTGGCTACTCATAATATTCTAATATAAGCTTGTCTTAAATTGTGGGTTCAATTTAATTAGTAAAAAACTAATTGGGGTGAGCCCATATCTAAAATCTTCCATAGATCCCTGACTGGGCCCAATATGAACTTAATATAAATAGGAGAATAAAGGAGACAGAAAATACAATTAATGAAGTGGAAAATTTCGTCCACTCCTATACATAGTAGAGGATGAAAATTTCTCAGCTCTCCTCCGTGAGAAATTTCTGTATTAAAGATCGAGTCATAGTATTTTGATAAGATCAGCCCACCCTAATATCGAGATACAGTTCGGGAACCAGTCAGAAGGTTGTGGTCTAGTATTGAAGATCATCATGGAGAAGGCGCGAGCAATCGACGATTCTTTGGAGAATTAAATCGGTAACTCTAAACCGTAGAATTCATGTTTTAGGATTTATATTCATTAAGCATAAATTATTTGTGTTCTAGCATGCCATTATGTGTTAACATGTGAATAGATTAATCCCATAATCTGTCAAATAGATCCTATGTCTGATTTATTTGTTTTGTACAAGTCTTCCGCTGTGCAAGGGGCTCCAAACCCTAGCAATTGGTATCAGAGCCAATGTTTTACTCTGATTATGTGTATTAATTTCATGTTATGTGAATTGCTTGAATGCATGTTCGTTGTTTATATGTTTTGTACGTGTGAAAAAAGTTTGAATATGTGACGCAACCCTTAACAAGAGGATAAAGCTGACTCGATTGAAATTAATGAGAGAAGAAAGATATTTTGGAGAGAAAAGATTGGATCTTATTGATTGATTATGAAAGCATACAAAGTACATCTTATATACTAAGCTAGCCGACTAACTACTCAACGGACTACATAACTGAAAGTAACTAACTCCAGCTGTCACAACCAACTAAACCAACTAACTAACTCCAGCTGGATGAGAAGATGTTCGCGTATGGTCTACTGTATGGGAGCTTGCATGGTCTTGCATGAGTGTGAGTAGCTTTCTCGGATATAATCCTGATATAATTCTGATAGCCCCCTCAAGATGGACTATATAGACTCTTGAAGTCTATCTTGGTAAGTAAATTGTGAAAAGCGGTTGCGGCCAAAGACTTGGTGAAGATGTCGGCTAGTTGAATATTGTTGTGTACATGGACTGTTGTGATCACTCCTTCAAGCATCTTATCACGAACCGTGTGGCAATCGATTTCAATGTGTTTTGTACGCTCATGAAAAACATGGTTAGAGCTAATGTAAACCGCAGCTTGGCTATCACAATACAAAGGAACCGGTTTCTTTATCTCTATTCCAAAATCTTTCAGCAAGGCAATGATCCACACTACTTCACAACAAGCAAGTGCCATAGATCTGTACTCAGCTTCAGCAGAGGATCTATATACTGTGTGTTGCTTCTTGGATCTCCAAGAGAGCAGTGAAGTACCAAGAAATAAGCAGAAACCAGATATAGAGCGTATGGTGTCCGGGCATCCAGCCCAATCTGCATCAGAAAAGATGCTCAGTGAGAGATCAACTTGGGCTGAGTAGAATAGGCCATGCCCTACTATGCCTTTGAGATATTTGAGAACTCTCTCAGCAGCAACATGGTGATCTGAGCAAGGTTTAGAGAGGAATTGGCTTAGCTTGTTAACAACAAATGTGGTGTCTGGGCGTGTGATGCAGAGATATACAAGTCTTCCAACTAGTCTTCGATAAATTGTTGGGTCTTCGAGTGGAGGTCATGCATCAACTTGTAATTGTTTGATAGAATCCATAGGAGTAGAGGCAGGCTTGTAACCGAGTAATCCAGCATCAGAGACCAGATCTAATGCATATTTGTGCTGAGAGATAAAAATTACAGATTTGTTCCTAGCAATTTCAATGCCAAGGAAATATTTCGGATAGCCCAAGTCCTTGAATTTGAAGTGCTCAGCAAGGAAAAACTTAAACTCAAAGATTATGTTGTCATCACTACTAGCCACAAGTATGTCATCTACGTAAATGACAACACCAAAGTAGCTACCAGATGATGAATACTTGTAGAATAGAGAATGGTCTGAAGCTGACTGAGTTAAGCCGTAGCCTGAGAGAACTTGAGAGAACTTCAAGTACCATTGTCTGGAGGCTTGCTTGAGGCCGTAAAGGGACTTTTTCAGTCAGCAAACTAGCTGTCCAGAGCCGGGAGGGGGGTCAGTGATGAGCAAACTAGAAGGCAATGTCATGTAAATTTCTTCTTCTAAATCTCCATATAAGAATGCATTGTTTATATCCAAATGAGCTAAAGTCCAACCCTTTATAGCAGCAAGAGATAACATCAATTTAACTGTTGTGAGCTTAGCAACCGGTGAAAAGGTGTCATGATAATCAACACCAGCTTGTAGAGTGAACCTTTGGCAACCAAACGTGCTTTAAACCTCTCCACAGTGGCATCATCCTTAAATTTGATTTTATATACCCTCTTGCAAGAGATGGGGACTTTACCCGGGGGTAGATAAGTGATAAGCCAAGTGTTATTTCTGATCAAAGCTTGCAGCTCTTCTTGCATAGCCAAAATCCACTCTTGGCTTTGAGAGGCTTTCTTATATGATGAAGGCTCAGATAGTGTGGAGAGTAGAATGATGAATTTTTGGTAAGGCTGAGATAATTTTGATAGGGAGAAATAAGATGAGATGAGGTATTTGGAAGATGTGGTGACTGAATTACAGATGTAATCAGCAAGATGGGATGGAGGTTTAAGGTGTCTGCCAGATTTTGAAGTAGTAGACATGGGAGTTTGCTGAGGTATGAGAGGATCAGAAGAAGTATCAGGAGGTGAAGGAATCTGAGAAATGATAGAGTCAGTGGGAGTATGGAGTGAAGATGGGAAAACAGACTGAGATTGAGAAGAGAAAGGAAATTTAGTCTCATGGAAAGATACATTTCTGCTGATAAAAATTTCATGAGTATCTAGGTCCATGACTGTATATCCTTCATAGTGTGATGGATATCCAATAAAGATGCATTTGATGGCTCTAGGAGAGAACTTGTTTTTTGCTCTTATCCAAAGTGGGTACAAAACAATGACTTCCAAAGGTTTTCAGATTTGAGTAAGATGGAGCTTTCTTGAATAGAGCTTGAAAAGGGGTTGTGTTTTCTGGAAGGACAGAAGATGGTGTTATGTTGATAAGAAAAGATTTTGTCAAAATGCATTCCCCCCAAAATGAAATAGATAAGTGGGATTGAAAGAGAAGGCTGCTGGCTACATTAAGGAGATGTTGATGTTTCCTTTAAACCCGTGCATTTTGTTGTGGAGTTTCCACACAAGAATGCTGAGCAATAGTCCCATATGATGAGAGGAGAGAATGGAGATTGAATTCAGAGGCATTGTCACTCCTCATGACTTTTATTTTCTTGGAAAATTGAGTATTGAGAGTGGCAAAAAAATGAGTGATAACTGATTGTACTTCAGATTTGTGGATGAGAAGAAAGGTCCAAACAAATCGTGAGAAGTCATCCACTATGGTTAAGAAATACTTAAAACCATCATGTGTAGGTGTGGAAAAGGGGCCCCATATATCACAGTGGATCATATCAAAAATTTCAGAAGAAGTATATGTTGAGGCAGGAAATGGAAGCTTCTTTTGTTTGGCAATGGGGCATATTTGACAAGTAGTGAACTGAGAGTTTGAGGGAGACAGTATGGTGGATAAAAGTTTCAATTTATTGAATGAGGGATGACCTAAACGTTGATGCCATAGGTCAAGGCTTACAGTTGAATGTACAGAAGCAGAATTGAAAGAATGTGTTACATTTGAACTTGAACAAGGCTGAGATGCTATTGAAATATCAAAGATGTATAGGTTCCCAACTCGATTACCCCTCCCAATCACTGTCCCTAGTGAAGCTTCCTGAATTTGGAAGGCATTATCAGTAAAGATGACAGTGCAAGTTGATGTTTGAGTGAGAGCACTTACTGATATAAGATTAAAGGAGAATGATGGTACATGAAGAACTGAAGTGAGAGTAATGAGATGAGTGAGTTGTATAGTACCTAGATGGGTAACTGGAGCTGTATTACCATTTGGGAGATTGACTGAAGCATTTGAAATAGGTGCGGCAGAAGTGAAGATAGATTGATCATAGCATACATGGTGAGTAGCACCTGTATCTAGAATCCAAGTATGTGAACTGGAACATGAAGAAGAGATAAAATTTATGAAAGGAGTAAAGGAAACAGTACCAGAGAAGTTGCTGGATGATGAAGCTTGAGGTGAGGGTTGAGCAGAGAGGTCATTGGCTGAGGTATTTGCTGGTGTGGAGAGATTGTGGAGTTTCTGACTTTGCAAGAGACTGATAAGCTGTTGATACTAATCAAAACTTGGCAAATTAGCAGTGTCTTCAACATGATTAATAGACCTCTGCTGATGAGAGTTTGGATTTCCAGCAAAACTTGAAGCATGTGAAGGAAAACCAGCAGATTGTGGAGGTTTGCCTCTGCCTCGGCCAAAACCTGGTGGAAAGCCATGGAGAATAAAGCATTTTTCAACCGGATGATTTGTTTTTCCACAGTGAGAACATAAGAATTTGTTCAATCCTCTGCCAAATGAAGGGTTGATTCACTAGCGGTTGGAATTGGAGAAGAGTTAGTAGATAGAGCATTTCCATTAATGAGTCTCTGACTTTCTTCCTGAATTACCAGAGAAAACGCTTTTGATAATGAAGGAAGAGGAATCATTGAGAGTATATGAGATCTTATCTGAGAGAATGAAGGATTCAGTCCAATGAGAAACTACATTGTGCAATCGTTCTCCTGAAATTGATTCCACTTCGAAGCACTATCACAGGTGCATCGGGTGCAGGTACACCATGAAATCGGTTGCGAGCTCTTGAATTCATCCCAAACTCTGCGTAGATTGGTGAAGTATGTATTGACATCCGATGATCCTTGAGATAGAGACATGAGTTGTTGTTTGAGCTGGTAGATTCGAGCTGAATCTCCTATGGAGAATCGTTCCTTCAAATCGAACCAGATAGCATATACATCGTCCAGATACATGATGCTCGAAGAAATTTTTTGTAACATACCAAACTTTTGTGACTCTTCTTATATGTTATTTGAAATTTTTTTGAATTCTTGGAATTATGAAACTTTTGTTTCTATGTGATTAGGTGTTTTGCGTGAAATAAATTGTCGTGGTTAATGTGGAATGATGAGCTTGAGATTTTATATTTGTTTCCAATGCGGGGAAATAATTAATAGGATCATGCATTTATCCTTTTTCGAGTCAATTCATTGAAAGTTTCGGCCCTCCCTAATTTTTGAGATAATATTTCATTTCGTGGATTTAATTAATTGTTTTGGGACATTTATCCAAATTAAATCCAAACCAAAAGATCCCAAAATTGCACTACATAAAATTCGAAATCCATTCTTTTATCCTTGGGAGTTTCAAAAATTTCCTATTTAAAAATAGGAGAATGAATTATTCTTTTTCCTTTGATTTAATTGGTGCATTATTGACCCCCTTCTTTTGAATTTAACCCAATTAAATCATGTTTTAATTTATTTCTTCACCCGAAATAAATAGAGAGTGGGGATATTTCCTTTGCTATTTGAGCCTAGTAATTTTCGGCCCCCTCCAATTAATTTTGGAGGATAATTTTATTATTTCTTATTTTGTGGACTCCCTTTTTATTCAATTAAATACCATTCTAATACCTATGTTCAATTTTTGGGGATGTGAATATTTTCTTTTATTCTTCATCTATTGCCACACGCCCCCTATGCCTTATTTTTCTTTGTGGGAATTTATTTACTTGTTATCTATTTTATGGGAGCCTTTTTCCTATAAAGAAATTACCAAATTTAAATCCTATTCTAGTTAATTGAGGATTTAAATAATTCCCTTGTACAACTTCCCTTATATTTTCGGCCCCTACCTCATATTTCCTACTTGGAGATTTAATTTATTTTGTTCCCTTGTTTATGGAATATTCATTGTTTTTATTTCCTAAATTGCGGATTTATTTCTCTCCAAGTAAATATCAAATAATTCCTTGTTTAAATTCAGCCATAATTTTCGAAAATTAAGCCTTGTATAATTGTGGAATTTTTATTTATTAGCCTATATTTTATACCTCCACAATTAATTAATTAATTAATTCATGGACTTAAACCTAGACTATAAATACCACCAAAATAAACCCTAGCCACCATTTCCCTCACAATTTTCGTCCACCCTCTCCCTCTCTCCCTCTCACACGTTTTTTTCCCTCCTCTCCTCTCTTTCTCTCCAAAAATCCTCCATCCAATCCTTGTTCTTGCATCCATTGAAGTTTTTTTTCTAGAATCTCCGACGAATCACATCGTTTCTTGGTTCTACCGATTCGTTTTATCAAAGAAGGTATATTGGCTTCACTTTTCCTCATTCTTTTCATTTGAACCATGTTCTTGAACCCTACATGCATGTAGTGGGTGTAGGAATCGTAGATCGCAAATTTAATCGGGGGGAAAAGTGAGTTTGCTTGGAAACTTTGATAAATATGCGTTTTCAATTGATTTGTGTGAAGTTTGATTTGAATCTTTGGTGTATGATGTAAGTTAATGTGCAAACATGTTTAAGAGAGTCTTATCAAGCATGATTGTGTGTTATAAGCATGAGAATTGGTGTTTGGATGATTGAGAAGGAAACCCTAATTTAGAAATTTTGTGTCTGTTATCTGTGATGTTCGACCAGTAGCCTCTGATGAGTAATTGACCTATCAAACGGCTGAATTTCGATATGAAAATTTTACTGAGTAAATTTCAAGGTGTTTTCTGTGTCTCGTGTAAATTACAGCCCGTTTTGTGGAAAAATGAATTTTTGAAAAATGTTTGAAGTCGACTGTGCAATTCGGCCAGAAACGTGTGTTCTCGACCAGAATGTTTCGTTTTCTTTTTGACTGACCAAATGACCTCCGATTGATGTGATTATTGAACTATATGAAAATTTGAATTGTCTTCTGAGTTGTATTAAATATTTAGCCTTTTTGGGCAATGGATGAATTTATGGTGAATTTTTCAAATAAACTACGCAGTGCTGTCAGAAATTTTATGTTCCAACCAGAGAGTTTATTATGTGATAGGACTGAATATATGACGTGATTTCAGTGTGAAAATTTTCATGGATGAACTTGAATGTGTCCTCTGTATTGTGACCAAAATTTAGCTTCTTTTAAGGTCGGGTGAATTTATAGTGATTTTTACAAAACGGTCGCGCAGTTCTGCCAGTTTTCTGCCTTGTTAAAATGACACCTAGTTTCAAGTTTAAAAGTATTATATGATACACGTATGTCCAAGGAACGTGTTTAAATGTTGAAATCACTTGTGATAAGTTGGAATGTGTTACATGTGTCTTTACACCTTTGTGACGTATGTTGGGTTGGGGAATTTGAGAGAAAACGATAGGACATGCATAGTAAAATGTTGTTGTGGAAGGCTGACTTGTGTTGTCGTTGACAAGGGTGTTGTGTACTCGTGAACTCGAGGATCGAGAGTTGCTATAAGTTGGGTTGTGAATTTGCTGAGCGATCGAGGTGGGCTTTCTTTTCAAACCTCTTTACTTTTCCAAAAATTATTATGTGGCGATATAAGGGTGGTTTAACTGTTATGTCATGCCATGTTATTTTTATTATGAGATTGTGTGCCTGATGCCTAGTTCGTATGAGTTCACTCCGTTAGGCTATATGGCTGTGTTGTGAAACGAATTCGGGTCTGAGTAGGGCCGTAAACCCTATCAGGCTGTGTACACTGGTGGGATCGTGAGCCGTACTTGCTAGTCGGCCGGTCTCGTGGGCGAATAGTGTGGCCACACTTTCGTCACACTGTGATATGATGATTGTGAATGATGGATTGATGTGAAAAGTGGGGAGATAAATTGTCTGGCCAGACTTGAAATGTTTTGTGTTCTCGTGATATTTTTCTTGCTATCTAATTAAATTAAAATGTTTTCGGCATGAGCCCATTGAGTACATCAAGTACTCAGCCCTGCATATTATTTTCTTATGTGCAGGTTGAGCAGGATGTTGCGGAGGATGTTGAGCTAGCCTTAGGATGCGTCGTGTCTTCATACATAGGCGTGATCCTTGACTCTCCCTTTGAACCTTATTTCCGCGGCTATGTTTTTGAATCATGTTTCAATACTTAAATCTTTTCGTAATATGTTGAGCATGTTTTGGTCGTGTTAGGTTTTAAACGTCTATTTACATTATTGTCTGAAAATGATGTCTTTCACGTGAGTTAGACTACATGTTTTTCTTAGAAGTTGATTGGGTTTTAAATAGCTATTTTCTCCGCTGCTTCTTTTAAATATGTTTATCATATGTTGTTTTATTTAATAGCAAAGTTATAACTTTAAGCTTCTTTAAAACAAAAAGAAAATGTTTTCTTCATCCTTTAAGTTAATTAAGTTTTCAATAAAAGTCTACCTTTGCATGTTTGGTCGCGATCGTCGTATTTGTAGCAACCCTTGTATGGGCGGTCGTGACAAAGTGGTATCAGAGCTTAGTGTTGCGCTCTGGTCCGAGAGTCTTCTTTTATCTTAAGTCTAGATTAGTGAACCCTTATTGACTAGTAGTGTCATGAAGGCTCAACATCCACAGCATCACGCTCAACCAATGAAAGTGAGGTATGTTTTATTTGTTGAAAGCATGTGAGATAGATGCATGAAATGTATGACTATATGATATGATGATTGACAAGTTTATACATGTGAATGAACGATATGCATGAGGATGAGTTGTGATGGGATGACTATGTGAGCATGACTGCTACGATAATCTAAGCATGTATTTTGTGTGTGAATATGACGTTGTGATAATATGATTACGTGGAATACGAGTATGAATGACATGATAATTAAACCACGTGTTATGTATATGTGAATACGATATTGTGATAGTATGATTATGTGGAGTATGAGCATGGTTGGCAAGATGATCTAAGCACGTGTTGTATGTGTGAATGTAATATTGTTATGGTATGATTATGTGAGACATGAGCATGATTGGCATGATGACTTAACTATGTGCTATGTGTGTGAAATTGTTATGACGTAAGCATGTGAACATAGGAAGATGGCGTGTTTTACATGAAAGGTGGAAATTGACGAGTTGTTTTGAGAATGTTGAAATTTTTGAAAAAAAAATGAGTAATCTAAAAATGTTGTTTCAAACATATATGTGAAGTGCATGAGTGTTTTGTTTGGAATGCAAATGTGTTATGAGTTTTGAAAGATATGCATGATGTTTGACATGTAAAAAAAAATGGAAAAGGATTTTGTGATTGATGTTTTGCAATATTAATGACTATTTGTTCTAGTGGAGTTTGATTAAGGAAAAATGTTTATGTTGTGGAAGTAATCGGAATTTTTGAAAAAAATATATATTTGAACTGTAAATGAAAACATGTTAGTTCTTTCTTTTGGGAAAATTTATTGATCAACGGAAAATGTTGTGTTTATGAATGGTTCAAAAAAAAATTTGAGTTTCGAAAAAAAAAATTATAATTAACTTTTCGTTTGGAATATTTAGCTACAAAAGTGGGATGTTATGTATGTTATGAGGTGCGAAATATGATGCGTTGTTCTATGGAGTGTTTTATACGCATGATGAAAGTTGATGCAAAAGTATGTTTTAGTTTGAGTCAAAGCTTTTACTTTAAAAGTGAGATGTGGAAAAAAATTTGGGAACATGTGAAAGTTTAAAGAAATTTTGTTTCTAAAGTTTTGAATATAATTGTGAAGTTCGAAAGTGTTTTGCTATGGAATGTGAAAATGTGGTGTGTTTATCTTGAGGTATGAATGACGTAAATTGTGGTAGATGATGATCTATGAGATGATGAATTGTGTTGTGAACTTAGAGTACCTATAACATAAGCCTAGTTGACCACGCGAATCGTAGTTCTAAGTTGGAAACTTAACTATTGCTTTTACAAGCAATGAAAAGTACGAGAATATGAGAGTTGAGGCAAACGCTTAAGTCAAGGTGTGAGACAAGAAGAACCGATGCTAAAAGATATTTTCATGCAACGATGAGCGATCATACTCGCGATTTAAATTAGTATAGTGTAATCTTGCGTAAGTGGCAACACGATGGAGATGATCTTCACACCCTACTAAGGAGCACGAGGATGATAACAATGTCCTACGAGGATAGTTAGTGTGACATGCAAAGGATATTACAAAGATGTAGATTCCGACTACCATTATTAGTGGCAATGACACGAAGAATCTCAGCGCGGAATCCACGGTTCTTAGAGCGATGTTACCAGTTTCGGCTTGCGAAAGATGAACGAGGGGTGCGACTTTAATAGCTAGAACAAACTATTCTAATCAACAGTTCTTACTTGGATTCTAAGAAGTTATCTTTCAGGACCTTTCAAATAGCCGTGAGCCCTTGTCGGTTTAACAACTTGTTCCATTCACCCCTTGATGCATAATGTTTCCTTTCCTCCATTGAGTCATAACTCATTTTCAGTTCTTGGAAAGTGGTGTTGCCTTCATAACTTTAGAAACTTGGTTGATTGTAGTCTTCTTTGACCTATTATTTATACGGACCATACTTTGACCTTGTGAGCCTTTGCTATTGAACTTCATTCCTAAGGCTGCTTGCAGTTATGTCCTTCAATATAATCAGGTTTCGCAGACATGTTTTCTATGGGCTATTCTTCTTTGAGCTTTCGTTCAGTTTTTCATTTTGTCACCATGTCTGTGTCAAGTTCTTTCTTACATAGTGAAATTCTTTTTGGTTCAGTTTCACTATGTGTATCCTTTCAATATTAGAACACTTCTTTCTACAACGCGAAGTTAAGGCCTACATTTTATACATTGCCTTGACAAACTTAATCCACTTGATTGTTTTCGAAAGCCCTTTTGACTTTGGTTGCCTTTCACAAACTTATGAACCCATTGATGTGATTCTACCATTCCATATTATGATTTTCGTTCCATGATCAGTACCATTTTGTGACAATTGCCTACATTTCTCAATACTCATGCAACTGATCATTCTTTTTCTCAACCCTATAAGTCATTATCCATTGATGTGAGGACCTTTCAAATTTGGTCGAACAACAGAATTATCTTGTTTGGTATCCTACCATGAGAATTGAGCTCCAATTCGATTCCATCATATATTCATATCTTATGTTCCTTCAAGCCCCGTGGGGATGATTATAACCAATTGTTACAATTCGAAATCGGTTCATATCCAAGCTAAGAATGTTTGAGTATATTTTTGACCTCGTGATTCATATTCTGATTAAGAAACTTTCAGCAGTGTTGCTACACTTCTGAAATCATTTGATATCCAAGTTAAGACTGTTTGATAAAATTTTGAGTTCTTGATACACATTCTGAGTTCTTGATGCGACAATGCATGGAGAGGCAAATTTCTTTTCGAGCACCTAGCAAAGAGCCGACTATCTCATATGGAATTTCCATGAACAGACGAACCTCAGTAATATCTGTCTTGCAAGCAACCACGATGATAAGAAAAGAGCGTCTGGCATATCTTGTATATCTGAACGGAGAGGAAAAAAGGGGAGTTGAAAGTGGAAGACGTGGAAGTAGTACATGACTTTCCCGATGTGTTCCCTGAAATCTTACCTGGACCACCGCCCGGCAGACAAATGGAGTTTACAATCGACTTAGAACCCGGATTTGTGCCAGTGGCGAAGGCACCATACCGAATGGCCCCCTAAAGAGTTGGCAGAATTAAGGATTCAGTTGCAAGGACTGTTAGACTTGGGTTTTATTCGACCCAGTGTGTCACCGTGGGGAGCACCAGTGTTGTTCGTTAAGAAGAAGGATGGAACGATGAGGATGTGCATCGACTATCGTGAGCTTAACAAAATGACGTTGAAGAACAAGTACCCACTGCCGAGGATCGATGATTTATTTGACCAACTTCGAGGAGCAGGTGTATTCTCGAAGATGGATTTGAGATCAGGGTACCACCAACTAAAGGTCCGATGAGAGGATGTGCCTAAGACTGCTTTTCGCACTCGTTATGGCCATTATGAGTTCGTCGTGATGCCATTTGGGCTGACCAACGCCCCGGCCGTCTTCATGGATTTGATGAACCGAGTTTTCCACGAGTATCTCGACAAGTTCGTGTTAGTCTTCATCGACGATGTTTTAGTGTACTTGAAGAACGAGGAGGAACATGAAGGGCATCTACAAACAGTGTTGGAAACATTGCGAAAGGAGAAGCTTTATGCCAAGTTTAGTAAATGCGAGTTTTGGTTGACTCGAGTGAACTTTCTTGGTCATATTGTGATGGCAAATGGAATTCAAGTAGACCCAGCAAAGGTCGAGGCCGTACAGAATTGGAAATCGCCGAAAACGCCGAGTGAAATCCGCAGCTTCTTGGGATTGACGGGATACTATCGAGGTTTCATTGAAGGATTCTCTAAGATTGCGAGGCCGATGACTCAACTGTTAAAGAAGGGAATCAAAGTGGTTTGGATGCCGGAGTGCGAGGCGAGTTTCCAACTGTTGAAGGAGAAGTTGACTACAGCACCAGTCCTAGCGGTACCAGAACCCGACAAAGGATTTCACCGTCTATACGGATGCGTCGAAAGTGGGAGTAGGATGCGTGTTAATGCAAGATTGGAAAGTAGTAGCACATGCTTCCCGACAGTTAAGACCGAATGAGTTGAACTTCCCGACTCATGATTTGGAGTTAGCAGCAGCGGTGCATGCACTAAAGATTTGGAGACACCATCTCTATGGAGTGAGATGCGAAATCTATACGGACCACAAGAGTCTGAAGTACTTCTTCGAGCAGAAGGAGCTGAACGTGCGACAGCGACGTTGGTTAGAGATTGTGAAAGACTATGACTGTGGTATTCACTATCACCCGGGCAAGGCGAACGTAGTAGCCGATGCTTTAAGTAGGAAGAACCAACCGCAATTGGCTTACTTCCTAACGCAAGAGAAAGCGTTGATTCACGAGTTCGACAAGATGAAGTTGGAAATAGTGAAAGCGCCTGAGACAGTAGAAGCAAGATTGGCGACGCTAGTGATTAAGCCAGATTTGAGAACCAAGCTCATAGCAGCCCAGCGACGTGATGAGAAGTTAGAAGAATTACGTGCTAAGGTGAGAGCCGAGAAGCTTGATCATTATCGTAAGGAGGCGGATAATTGATAAGGGTGGAGTTCCCTTATCACGATAAAAGGCAGTCGTCGGAGCTTTGCCGGTCGATCAAACCAAGATTTAAGATTGCAAAAAGATAAAAAACGATAAAAGCTAAAAAGATAATTTCATATTTCTTGATTGGAATAGAAGAATACAATATCTCCTATTTATAAGACTATAATGACTTAGGGAATAAGAAATAAAGATACTACGAATATATGGAAAGATATGTTAACTAAATAAGAGAGATTTGGGGATATTCTTGAGATATTCACGTATCAACTCCCCCACGGTTGAAATCCACCTTGTCCTCAGGGTGAAAACCACGAAGCAACGACTAGAGTTGAAAACCCCAAAAATTGTTGAGAGACGTCTCCACCGGGATCAAACGCACAACGAACAGATGAACGTCTCCCTTCATCAAGCAGATTCGCCAATGGATCGACCTTGAACTCGTTCTGACACTCTATCATACCTTCCAAAATCAGGATCTCGTCCTCCTCGCTCCACAGCCTCTGGAACATATTCGACTTTTTCTCCGCCGTCTCCGGCTCGGCGGCAGGGCTCTTCTTCGGCTTCTTTGCATCCTTACTGGCCGTGTCCTCAGCGGGGCGTTTCGAATCGGCGGCGGATTTCCCCGGAGTGACGGGATCCGCGGCGGGCTTGGATTTGGTCTTCCTGTTTGATTTCGGAGTCTCTTCGACTGGCTTCGCGGCGAGTGGCCTGACTTCCGGAGCGTCGGACTTAGACTCCGTTTCAGATTCGGAGTCGTCTTCGTTGTCGGAGTAAGGGTGAGGCAGTGGCTGTGAGGGTGAATCAGGTTCGGGACGGAGAGAAGAGTGCGTTGCTGCGACCCTTGCGCTTCATCTCCTCATAACGTGGCTTCTCCGAACGAGGTTGATCATAACGGTGCTGGTCGAAATAACCCCCGCCGTCTCGTCTGCCCCATGGGCTGTCCCACTCGGAGTCTCCACCCGGCGTGTGTTGATCGGCACGATAGTCCGATCTGTGGCTGGGGTTATCCCACGCCGACCTCGGTCTGCTACGTTGAGTATCGCCGGTCAGCCCCTGTCTTTCCCAAATTTGCTGACCCGGCAGATTAGTGAGATGCGGTCCAATCTGCGCTGGGCCCTCGGCAAACCCCAGTGGCACGTGTCTGTCCCACGAAGACGAGCCATGCTGAGAAACAATCTGGTGGCCACGCGTCGAAGTACCCTCGCTCACCCCTAATTGAGGCAGTGAAGTAGCCGTCGTTGCCGTCGACCAAACTGGGCGATTGCGCCCTGAATCCAGTCGCTCTCTCGACCAATCAAGATATGGCGGCTTCGGATCGGGTCTAGGCGGCGGCTGAGCGATGGCTTGCCGCCTCTCCAACGCATCGAAACGTTCTTCCAAGCGCGCCAACGATGCCAACACGTGCTCAAACGCAAGCGCCATGTAATCTAGCGCTCCACACACCAGCGGAAACTGCTCCAGATCGCGGATTACTCCGGCCGACGTCACAACGATCGATTCCGTCGCACGATTCGACATAAAAAGTGAGTTCGACAATGAAAGCGCCAATTGATAAGGGTGGAGTTCCCTTATCACGATAAAAGGCAGTCGCCGGAGCTTTGCCGGTCGATCAAACCAAGATTTAAGATTGCAAAAAGATAAAAAACGATAAAAGCTAAAAAGATAATTTCATATTTCTTGATTGGAATAGAAGAATACAATATCTCCTATTTATAAGACTATAATGACTTAGGGAATAAGAAATAAAGATACTATGAATATATGAAAAGATATGTTAACTAAATGAGAGTGATTTGGGGATATTCTTTAGATATTCACGTATCAATAATGCCTTGACGTATGATGGGCGATTGTGTGTGCCGAGCGATGAGACGTTAAAGGAGGAGATTTTGAGTGAAGGCCTTGCACCAACGGCCATATGGGAAGTTGCAACCACTCAAAATTCCCGAATGGAAGTGGGAGCATCTGGCTATGGATTTCATGACGGGTTGGCCGAAGTCACAGAAGGGCAACACTGCAATTTGGGTGATCATCGATCGACTGACGAAAAGCGCGCACTTCTTACCAATTCGAATTACATATGGCGCGAACAAGTTGGCAAAACTGTACGTGAATGAGATTGTGCGTTTGCATGGAGTGCCAAAGACTATTGTGTCCGACCGCGATACGAAGTTCACATCGAAGTTTTGGATGAGTTTGCAGCGCGAATTGGGCACGCAACTGAATTTCAGCACTGCTTATCACCCGCAATCGGACAGGCAGTCAGAGAGGACGATTCAAACGCTTGAGGATATGCTGCGAGCCGTTGTTCTAGATCGAGGGGAAGGTTGGGAAACTGTTCTACCGCTGGTTGAATTTGCCTACAACAATAGCTACCAAGCGACGATCGATATGGCTCCGTATGAAGCCTTGTATGGAAGGAAGTGTCAATCCCCACTTTATTGGGATGAAGTTGGCGAGAGGAAGATGTTAGGCCCCGATGCGATAAAGGAGATGACCGAAATTGTGCATCAAATCCGCGCAAGGATCAAGGAAGCTCAAGATAGGCAGAAGTCGTATGCCGACGTGCGTCGAACGGAAATCAAATTCGACGTCGGTGACAAAGTGTTCTTGAAAGTGTCCCCGACGAGAGGAGTTGTGAGGTTTGGAGTGAAAGGCAAGCTGAAACCGCGTTTCGTAGGACCGTACGAGATTATCGATGAAGTAGGCCCTGTAGCGTATCGTTTGGCGTTACCTCCCAGCTTTGGGAACGTGCACAACGTGTTCCATGTGTCGCAGTTGCGCAAGTACGTGTTCGATCCCAAGCATGTGATCCATCAAGAGGAAGTGAGTCTAACCCCCGACATGAGCTATGAGGAAAGGCCCGAGGCAATCCTAGATCGGAAGGTACAAGAGCGACGAAACAAGTCGATAGCATCCGTGAAGGTGTTGTGGAAGCACCATGGTCCCGAGGAAGCCACGTGGGAGTTAGAAGATAAAATGAAGCAAAAGTTTCCCGAGTTGTTTATGTGAGACGATCAAATTTCGGGACGAAATTTCTGTTTAGAGAGGAAGGATGTAACATCCCAAACTTTTGTGACTCTTCTTATATGTTATTTGAAATTTTTTTGAATTCTTGGAATTATGAAACTTTTGTTTCTATGTGATTAGGTGTTTTGGGTGAAATAAATTGTCGTGGTTAATGTGGAATGATGAGCTTGAGATTTTATATTTGTTTCCAATGCGGGGAAATAATTAATAGGATCATGCATTTATCCTTTTTCGAGTCAATTCATTGAATGTTTCGGCCCTCCCTAATTTTTGAGATAATATTTCATTTCGTGGATTTAATTAATTGTTTTGGGACATTTATCCAAATTAAATCCAAACCAAAAGATCCCAAAATTGCACTACATAAAATTCAAAATCCATTCTTTTATCCTTGGGAGTTTCGAAAATTTCCTATTGAAAAATAGGAGAATGAATTATTCTTTTTCCTTTGATTTAATTGGTGCATTATTGACCCCCTTCTTTTGAATTTAACCCAATTAAATCATGTTATAATTTATTTCTTCACCCGAAATAAATAGAGAGTGGGGATATTTCCTTGGCTATTTGAGCCTAGTAATTTTCGGCCCCCTCCAATAAATTTTGGAGGATAATTTTATTGTTTCCTATTTTGTGGACTCCCTTTTTATTCAATTAAATACCATTCTAATACCTATGTTCAATTAATTGGGGATGTGAATATTTTCTTTTATTCTTCATCTATTGCCACACGCCCCCTATGCCTTATTTTTCCTTGTGGGAATTTATTTACTTGTTATCTATTTTATGGGAGCCTTTTTCCTAAAAAGAAATTACCAAATTTAAATCCTATTCTAGTTAATTGAGGATTTAAATAATTCCCTTGTACAACTTCCCTTATATTTTCGGCCCCTACCTTATATTTCCTACTTGGAGATTTAATTTATTTTGTTCCCTTGTTTATGGAATATTCATTGTTTTTATTTCCTAAATTACAGATTTATTTCTCTCCAAGTAAAAATCAAATATTTCCTTGTTTAAATTCAGCCATAATTTTAGAAAATTAAGCCTTGTATAATTGTGGAATTTTTATTTATTAGCCTATATTTTATTCCACCTCAATTAATTAATTAATTAATTCATGGACTTAAACCTAGACTATAAATACCACCAAAATAAACCCTAGCCACCATTTCCCTCACAATTTTCGTCCACCCTCTCCCTCTCTCCCTCTCACACATTTTTTTTCCCTCCTCTCCACTCTTTCTCGCCAAAAATCCTCCATCCAATCCTTGTTCTTGAATCCATTGAAGTTCATTTTCAAGAATCTCCGACGAATCACATCGTTTCTTGGTTCTACCGATTCGTTTTATCAAAGAAGGTATATTGGCTTCACTTTTCCTCATTCTTTTCATTTGAACCATGTTCTTGAATCCTACATGCATGTAATGGGTGTAGGAATCGTAGATCGCATATTTAATCGGGGGGAAAAGTGAGTTTGCTTGGAAACTTTGATAAATATGCGTTTTCAATTGATTTGTGTGAAGTTTGATTTGAATCGTTGGTGTATGATGTAAGTTTAGGTGCAAACATGTTTAAGAGAGTCTTATCAAGCATGATTGTGTGTTATAAGCATGAGAATTGGTGTTTGGATGATTGAGAAGGAAACCCTAACTTAGAAATTTTGTGTCTGTTATCTGTGATGTTCGACCAGTAACCTCTGATGAGTAATTGACCTATAAAACGGCTGAATTTCGATATGAAAATTTTACTGAGTACATTTCAAGGTGTTTTCTGTGTGTCGTATAAATATCAGCCCGTTTTGTGGAAAAATGAATTTTTGAAAAATGTTTGAAGTTGACTGCGCAATTCGGCCAGAAACGTGTGTTCTTGACCAGAAAGTTTCGTTTTCTGTTTGACTGACCAAATGACCTCTGATTGATGTGATTCTTGAACTATATGAAAATTTGAATTGTCTTCTGAGTTGTATTAAATTTTTAGCCTTTTTAAGCATTGGATGAATTTATGGTGAATTTTTCAAATAAACTACGCAGTGCTGTCAGAAATTTTATGTTCCGACCAGAGAGTTTATTATGTGATAGGACTGAATAAATGACGTGATTTCACTGTGAAAATTTTCATGGATGAACTTGAATGTGTCCTCTGTATTGTGACCAAAATTTAGCTTCTTTTGAGGTCTGGTGAATTTATAGTGATTTTTACAAAATGGTCGCGCAGTTCTGCCAGTTTTCTGCCTTGTTAAAATGACACCTAGTTTCAAGTTTAAAAGTATTATATGATGCACGTATGTCCAAGGAACGTGTTTAAATGTTGAAATCACTTGTGATAAGTTGGAATGTGTTACGTGTGTCTTTACACCTTTGTGACGTATGTTGGGTTGGGGAATTTGAGAGAAAACGATAGGACATGCATAGTAAAATGTTGTTGTGGAAGGCTGACTTGTGTTGTCGTTGACAAGGGTGTTGTGTACTCGTGAACTCGAGGATCGAGAGTTGCTATAAGTTGAGTTGTGAATTTGCTAAGCGATCGAGGTGGGCTTTCTTTTCAAACCTCTTTACTTTTCCTAAAATTATTATGTGGCGATATAAGGGTGGTTTAACTGTTATGTCATGCCATATTGTTTTTATTATGAGATTGTGTGCCTGATGCCTAGTTCGTATGAGTTCACTCCGTTAGGCTATATGACTGTGTTGTGAAACAAATTCGGGTCTGAGTAGGGCCGTAAACCCTATCAGGCTGTGTACACTGGTGGGATCGTGAGCCGTCCTTGCTAGTCGGCCGGTCTCGTGGGCGAATAGTTTGGCCACACTTTCGTCGCACTGTGATATGATGATTGTGAATGATGGATTGATGCGAAAAGTGGAGAGATAAATTATCTGGCCAGACTTGAAATGTTTTGTGTTCTCGTGATATTTTTCTTGCTATCTAAAACTCGAGATCACTGGTATGGATGAAATAATTAAATTAAAATGTTTTCGGCATGAGCCCATTGAGTACATCAAGTACTCAGCCCTGCATATTATTTTCTTATGTGCAGGTTGAGCAGGATGTTGCGGAGGATGTTGAGCTAGCCTTAGGATGCGTCGTGTCTTCATACATAGGCGTGATCCTTGACTCTCCCTTTGAACCTTATTTCCGCGGCTATGTTTTTGAATCATGTTTCAATACTTAAATCTTTTCGTACTATGTTGAGCATGTTTTGGTCGTGTTAGGTTTTAAACGTCTATTTACATTATTGTCTGAAAATGATGTCTTTCACGTGAGTTAGACTACATGTTTTTCTTAGAAGTTGATTGGGTTTTAAATAGCTATTTTCTCCACTGCTTCTTTTAAAAGTGTTTATCATATGTTGTTTTATTTATTAGCAAAGTTATAACTTTAAGCTTCTTTAAAACAAAAAGAAAATGTTTTCTTCATCCTTTAAGTTAATTAAGTTTTCAATAAAAGTCTACCTTTGCATGTTTGGTCGCGATCGTCGTATTTGTAGCAACCCTTGTATGGGCGGTCGTGACATTTGTGGAGATAACGAGTTGCGTAGCCATGAGATCACCATACTGTTGCATCGAATCCATGGTTGATATAGGAGATCATCACGAGCAGGACGAAGGATGGATCCATCAATAAAAACGAGCTTGTTTTTTAGCAAGGAGAGCAGTGGTGAACGATCTGCTCCACGTAGCATAGTTTGATCCAGTGAGCTGTTGAGGAACGAGATTAATTCCAGGATTGTCACTCGGATGAAGGAAGTAAGGACTGGATGTGTCCTCAGTTGGAAGTTGAGCAACACGATTTCGATTAACCGTTGACAAAACCAGCGAGAGATCTGAGATTGAGTAGATCAGAGAAGAAAAGGATCGGAAATTTGAAGATTTGAAGATATACAGATTTGAAGATATGAAGGAAAGGAGGCGGAAGTATTTTTGTCACTGATACCATAACAAGAGGATAAAGCTGACTCGATTGAAATGAATGAGAGAAGAAAGATATTTTGGAGAGAAAAGATTGGATCTTATCGATTGATTATGAAAGGATACAAAGTACATTTTATATACTAAGCTAGCCGACTAACTACATAACCGAAAGTAACTAACTCCAGCTGTCACAACCAACTAAACCAACTAACTCCAGCTGCATGAGAAGATGTTCGCGTATGGTCGACTGTATGGGAGCTTGCATGGTCTTGCATGAGTAGCTTTCTCGGATATAATCCTGATATAATTCTGATAACCCTTGTTTTGATCGTCCTTCTTTGCGCTATTTTGGAGATGTGAGTTTTCATTTCAAACTGTTTCCAAATATGTGATACGCAATCTGCCCAATTATAACAAATTGGGGAATCAATTCTCAATTCTGTAATGATTACATGTGATATTATTTTCCTTATCTTACATGATTTGGGGATGGAAATTTAGGGAATTATGATGAGTGCGATGGGTTGGGCAGTTTCAGGAACTTCCCTATTCGGCTTGATCGGAACAGCTGCTCTGGTTGATCGTGGCATCAGCGACCGCTGCAGCAATGGAGTAGCAGCAGCCGCAGAAACGACGCCGGCAGCGATGGCGGTCCGAGTGGGAGCCCTTCGGGGCGGTTCCCAGGCTCAAAAGACAGCGCCCCTTCGTGAGAAACCGGCGTTGGAGAAGGCTGGGAGTCCTCGTGAAAATCAAGAGCAGGCTGCGTCGGCAGCCCAAGCCTACGGGACAACATGTTTCTGGCGGCGACAGCTTTTCGAGTGGGAACCCTTCTTGGGCAGTTTCCAGGCTCGGGGGAAGCTGTTGTCGCAGACGCTACGAAGGCGATGTCGCAGCAGCGACGAAGCAGCAACAGCAGCAGCGCCGGAGAAGATGCAGCGAGGGCGGCCGCGGTTCAGTGGGAGTACGATGACACAAGATTAGAGGTTCCCTAGTTAAATTTGGATAATAACAATCTAATTTTTATCTACATCACATGGATTAATGTGGATTTATCCCTAGACAAATCCTAGTTGAATTTAGATAATGATAATATTATTTTATTCTTATCCTATGAGTCTATATGAATTTATTCATAGATAAATTCTAAATGGATTTGGATACTGATAATATAATATTTTATTCTTATATTATAGATTTATATGGATTTGTTCCTAGATAAATATTATATATATTTGAATAATTATAATATAATATTATCTTGTTCTATGGATTTATATGAATTTATTCCAAGATAAATCATAGATGAATTAGGATAAACATTTATATTAATTCATTTTATCTTATGGATTTGAATAGATTTAATTCTATTAGGATAAATCCTAGATGGAATAAAATAAATATTAATCCAAGTTATCCTTAATTATTTAATTGAATCTCCCTAGACTAGATTAAATAATTATCGATAATTATCATGTGTGTTTAAATACCATGCTTTAAATGGATTTATAAGTTTATTTGGTGTTTATCTTTTTAAGTGGATTATTTACTTTATTTGGTGTTTATCTTTTTAAGACCATAGAAAATATCTAAGCGATAATTACAATATTGTGTTGTATATGGTCTCCATCGATTGGTTTGCAAATTTTATGAAGCCAGTTTCTAATATTATCGCCATCCATTATGTGGGGATAATAATCCTATGAAATAGCAAGTTCATATGTGCAGACTTCTCAAATATAAATAGTGTGAACTAGAAAGTAGTTTTTAATATTATCGTCACCCATTATGTGGGGACAATAATCCTAAAAAAATTACAAATTTTCAGAAGTTCAAACAGAATTTATGAGATAGTTTGATTTTGTTATCAAAACATGAGCATTGTTGTGGGAGTGTGTTGTAGAAACAAAATTCTGTAATGATAAATCTGATGGTCGTGCTTAGGCAACATTTGGCGGCCATGTCGTCCTGCGGTCTCTGGACTATTCGTCGGTGCTGTGACCAGTAAAAATGTTAAAGTTGTGAATGAGTATCGACCTCTTATCGAGGGTAACTGTTTTCGATTTTACAGTTGTAAAATACATAATTATTTTGTGGTTATTTGCGATTATGTATTGAGCATAAGTATGTGATAATAAGTTTATTTGCCAAATCTCCATGATGTCATTCAATATTTTGTCTACGATCCTTAAAGAAAGTAAACTCAAAGTCCAAAATTATGTAGACTGGAAACGTAAATGGATAAGATTCTCATTGCTGAAAACTTAGAGTTTATACTCACAGTTTCATGTCCTCCATTTCCTCGACATAATGCAACGAAGAATGTTCGAGAATGCATTATGCATGTACTTGACAAGCTCTTTGAGGAATAAGGTCAAGCTATTTTCCTTAAAGTAGCACGACAAGTCTTGGTTAATGACGATGAAAGATGGATATCAGTAGAATCTGTCAAGATGATTCGATTGAAATATCCTAGAGTGCCAAAATGTTTTGAGGATCTTTTGATCACTCAAACAGTTTCTGACATAAGTCATCGCCTAAAGTAATAAGAAATGACTACAAGAAGGTTTAACTGAAAAGTAGAAGATCTTCAGAATGATAGTCGTTATATTACTGTTAGAGGAAAGTAACATGATAGATGATGAATTCATAAAGGCTGCATTTTTCCTAAGTCCTAGTTCATTTCAACAAAAGACTAGATATGGAAATCGGGGAGCCTGAATTGTCATCAATGTTTGTTTAAAAGCGAAGTGAAGATGCTTTGTAAGTTGGGTTGACCTCTTTTAGAGAAGGACAATGACTTACATGACAATGCAACTTCTAAGTAAGAGATCTTGTTCAAGTTAGGCTTTGGTTGCAGTGGGAGCTATTAATGCTCAACTATTGTTTTATGGTTGATGTTTAAAGCATCATAATATTGAAACAATATAAATGCAACAAGATTGAGTATTAAACAACACATCAACTTCTTAAACAATGAATGATAAAGTATTTATGGCTCTTAGTCTTAAGGCTAAGAAAATACTTAGCTATTGTTCAAACTGATCTAGACTATCAAGATTTTAACAATTTGTTTGTTAAATAGCTTGAGAGTCGAGAATGTCTGTTTGATGCACTACGAGTTAGAATGATTTGATTCAGAATATTTATAGAAGTGCAACATAGAAAGACTAGCAAATCTTAATGGTTTACACCATAAGAAGACGAGCAAAGTGTTATGATCAGTAGTGGGAGTCTAATCTCCATAGACGAATCCAAGTACTCTTCTAAAGAATGGGATAGTTATGTAAGAAGGAATTGAAATCTTTCTAAGACAAGTTTGATTAAGTGATGAGTTGTACTCATCAAAATCTTATCATTGATGGGATAAGCGTTAGATACAACGAGTTCCACCTTAAAGAAACTACCAACATCTGTACCTTCTACAAAACACGAGTTGTGGACTAGAGCGACTCTAGTCTAGCACATCTCAAGGTATAATGTTGTTCCAACACATGTTGGAAATGTATCCAAATAATTGGAGCTGGTACTGATCAGACATGTTTTAAGGTTGTCCCAAATGATGTAAGATTATAAGTTCTGTAATCTTCAAAGATATAATTCTTGTATGAAGATCAAGAGATGAACTAAAAGCCTAACAGCATGATAACTCTCAGGACAGAGAGAGATATCGAATTTTCCATATTACCAAGGAGTTATACCAATAGAAACTTTTGCACTAATAAAATCAACTTCAACACCTAAGATTATAAAAACCATGTCGTAGTGGGAGAGTTCCTAGGAACATAACAAGTTCATGGGTCTAAGAGTGTCGCAAGACTCAGTCTTAGATTAATTTGAACATAATCCCTTTAACTACAATGTAGCATTGGTTAATTTGGATATTCATCCTTAGAAAGGTGATAGATTACCTACAGGTTGTGTCAGTCAGTGGGAGCAAGTATCCTTGCAAGTGTAAATGTGGATCTCAAATGGCTAGACAATGACAATGGGTTATATCCAAAGAAAACAATCTTCTCGTTGTCATTTTGCCAAGATTTGTTCGATCCTATTGTCTATCATAACTTACATAAATTAGAATGTATGTATTATGATTGTTAAGACAACTTTCTATTAATAGAAGTCTTGAGGAAATCATCTACATGGAATATCCTAATGGATATGTAATAAAGGGTAAGAAACACATGATTGGAAGCTTATGAAGACCTTTGTGGTCTTATGTACGCATCTAAATCAGAGTATATGAGTTTTTATCAAAATTGTCAAATGTCTGGGATTTGACCTGTGCCATTTACAGTGTTGTAAGCACAAGGAAGTTGAAAGTGCATTAAATATGGTATTATTGGTACTCTACGATGATGAAATCTTAAAAAGTTGCATACAACTAAGATTGACATCTGGCGTAGGAAACTGGTTGTCTACCCAGTTTTAAGATAAAGGATTTAAGAGAAACTAATTACATTCTAAGCACCTAAGTTTTTAAGATTGCTAGAAAGAATGTTGAGATTCTCTTAGGAATCCTATATCTATACATTGCTTGGAACATTTTAGCACTAGTATTTCCATGCAAAGGTTTTTACCTTTCAAGATGAAATTGTCTTGTCTATAGTCAAGTGTCGTTTGACGCTTAGTGAGAACAAGAATTATGAGACTAGTTTTGGAGATAAATGTCTCATGTATGCTATGATGTGTACTAAGTTTGATATTAGTTGTGCTTATGCATAGCAAGTGTATATCATATTAACCATGGCAAAAGGCTTTGATTAAGGTAAAGAATATAACAAGTGTATATCATATTAACCATGACTAGTCGCTATATTCTAGTTTACCAGTCATTCATGTAATGTCTTTGGGGTTACACTAAGTAAGTTTTATGACTAATTAGTGAATGAGAAAGTCATCCTCAGAGCATGTGTTTAGGAGTATCTTCCTAATAGCTTTAATCGTAAGTTTGAGTATGCCTATGAGTATTATATTTTATTATGATTACTTTAGTGAATGCTAACTCAAGCTAAGCAATCACATAGAGAGATGAAACTAATTAAAGATCAAGTATGTGAAGGGGTTGGCAGCGGAAGCGTGCATGAAATCCGATCACATAAATTTGATCTACTTAGCAGATTATTTAGACAAATTCTATTCACGTAATTATCACATGTATCATGCTCATAACTTGAATTAAAACATGCTTTAGCATATAAAATCCCTAAAACATGCTTACTACGGAATTGGCCAATTTACCTTGTTGATTCAATCAAGAACCGATGATGGCTTGCTCCGTCTCCATGTGAAGATCTTCAATACTCGACCTCAGATGTTCTGACTGGTGTCACGGACTGTACACTGATATTTGTGTGGGCAAATCTCACCAGTGTACTAGGAGTTGAATAACGAAGACAAAACTCAGCTCACGGAGGAGGCAAAATTTTGAACTCTCTCATTCTCTGAGGGGGACGAAAATTCTGAGCTATAATAATTGTATTTTCTGTCTCCTTTATTCTCCTATTTATATTAAGTCACATATTGGGCCCAGTCAAGGATCTAAGGAAGAATTTGGATAAGGCCTCACCCAATTAGCTTTTTACTAATTAAATTGAACCCACAATTTAATACAAGCTTATATTGGAATATTACAAGCAGCCACTACAGAAGTAATATTGCACTGCCTTTCCAAATCCAAAATTAAAAGTATTCCGGGTTTCCTTTAATTGCATTTAATTCATTTCCCGCCCTTAAGATAGAAATATCCATTAATTAATTAATGTCTGCTATGGACTTAATTAATTACCATATTTTATTCTCCAAGAGTGGACTTAGCAGGAAACTCTTATTTATTATTCATAGAGTAATTAAACTCTAATAGCTAGGTTCAGAAAAATAAAACCTTGTTTCGAGCTCCTCTTGTGGATGTTATCAAACGAGACTCTCCTCGCGCACGATTCAACATAATAGCAATCCTAGCACCGCTAGATAATGATCACCACTACCCAATATACCTGGATCGTTGGGTGACGAAAAACCCGCACCTTTGGTAAGTCAAAGTAGTAGATACTCAATATCGTATGCTCAATGCTAACGTACACTGATTAAGAAATTAATTATCAAGACCTCGTCTTTTAGTAGATAGCATAAAGACACGTCTTGCTGTTAGATCCATTCAGTGCTATACCACACCAACGTCATCTTATTTCAATAAGACTTAGAAATAATCGGACTGACATTGCAAACTTTCACGATAGGTAGTCTAGGCCTATCTGGGTTGTGAAATTCTACTTTTTCTTTGTTCAGAACTGACGGTGTTACCTTAAATTGGACGACGCCCACAACCGGTCTACTAGAACAAAGACTTAGACTTTGTTACGTTCTTATACATTTAAATATGCAATAAACAACCATTAAATGTAAAACATAACAACATTATGACAAAAATAATTTGTTTTATTTATTGGAAAATAGCTTATAGAGTTTTACAGTATTCAATCACTCGAAAGGTGATTTCTAGTATACAAACTCTAACAGCATGCAACAAGACATTATGGTAGAAAAGATATGATTAGAGAACAACCAAGTAGATTTTTTCACAGAAAATGTCTTTGTGGCAACATGTTTCAAACATAATGTGAAATGAAT
This sequence comes from Salvia splendens, assembly GCF_004379255.2. Lineage (NCBI taxonomy): Eukaryota > Viridiplantae > Streptophyta > Magnoliopsida > Lamiales > Lamiaceae > Salvia > Salvia splendens. Next base: position 30,404,704 of record NC_056041.1, on the reverse strand, counting down.
GATGGTTCGATATATCTAGCTCCAAGACCTACTTTGTTTATAAGTGGGAGAGTTTTTTGGCTGTGGGTATACTCGAAAGCATGTTTGAGTATAAGTGGGAGATTGTTAGGTTTGGTATACTGGAAAGCATGTTTCGAGCAAGTTTGAGCGAATATAATCTTGCTTGTATATGGAAACTCTACAATCCACTTTTAACCCGATTCAGTATTATTCGAGTAGTATTGCATGAATAGGATCAGCATATTATTACATTGTGTTTTCTTTTGCATTTATAAGATGTTTTATAAACATTTAAATGTATAAGAAGCAAACAAAGTCTAAGTCTTTTGCTTAGTAGACTAGTTGTGGACGTCGTCCACTTTAAGGTAACACAGTCGGTTCTATGCAATGCCTGGCAAAAAGAAAAGGAAGAATTTCACAACCCAGATAGGCTTAGACTACCTATCGTGAAAGGTTGCAATGTCAGTCCGATTATTTCTAAGCCTTTCTAAAATAAGATGACGTTGGTGTGGTATAGCACTGAATGGATCTAACAGCAAGACGTGTCTTCATGCTTGTTAGGGTTTAGTATACTGAAAAGCATGTTTCGAGCAAATTCGCACGAATAGGAATCTTGCTTGTATACGGAAAAACTCTACAATCCACTTTTAACCCGATTCAGTATTATTCGAGCAGTTTGCACGAATAGAATCAGTATATTATTACATTGTGTTTACTTTTGCGTTTATAAGATGTTTTATAAACATTTAAATGCATAAGAAGTAAACAAAGCCTAAGTCTTTTGCTTAGTAGACTGGTTGTGGGCGTCGTCCACTTTAAGGTAACTACAGTCGGTTCTATGCAATGCTTTGCAAAAGAAAAAGAAGAATTTCACAACCTAGATAGGCTTTGGCTACCTATCGTGAAAGGTTGCAATGTCAGTACGATTATTTCCAAGCCTTATTGAAATAAGATGACGTTGGTGTGGTATAGCACTGAATGGATCTAACAGCAAGACGTGTCTTTATGCTATCTACTCAAAGACGGGGTCTTGATAAATATTTAGTTCTTAATCAATGTACGTTAGCATTGAGCATACGATATTGAGTATCTACTACTTTGACTTACCAAAGGTGCGGGTTTTTCGTCACCCAACGATCCAAGTATATTGGGTAGTGGTGATCATTATCTAGCGGTGCTAGGATTGCTATTATGTTAAATCGCGCATGAGGTGAGTCTCGTTTGATAATGTCCTCAAGAGGAGCTTGAACAAGGTTTTATTATTTCGGAAACTGGCCAGTTGGAGTTTTATTACTCTATGAATAATAAATAAGTGTTTCTTGCTAAGTCTACTCTTGGAGTTAATAAGATGTTAATTAATTAAGTCCATAGCAGACTTTAATTAATTAATGAGCATTTATATCTTAAGCACGGGAAATGAATAATAAACAAAATGGAAACCCGAAATACTTATAATTTCGGATTTAGATGGGGAGTTCAATATTACGTCTGTAGTGGTTGCTCGTAATATTCCAATATAAGCTTGTATTAAATTGTGGGTTCAATTTAATTAGTAAAAAGCTAATTGGGGGAGCCCATATCCAAAACCTTCCATAGATCCCTGACTGGGCCTAATATGAATTATTATAAATAGGAGAATAAAAGAGAGAAAAAAACAATTTTAGTGTGAGAATTTTCGTCCCTCTCTCTAATTAGAAGAGGAACGATTTTTTCTACTTCTTTTCTCCTCCGTGAGTTCTTCAGCTCCTCCTCCGTGAGAAAGTTCTGTCTTGTTTATTCGAGTCCTAGTGTTTCGATAAGATCAGCCCACCCTGATGTCGGAATACAGTTCGGGACACCAGTCAGAAGATCTGTGGTCTAGTATTGAAGATCATCGTGGGGAAGGCGCGAGCAATCGACGATTCTTTGGAGAATCAACGAGGTAAATTGGCTAACTCCGTAGCAGGCATGTTTTAGGGATTTTTTGTGCTAAAGCATGTTTGAAATTCAAGTTATGAGCATGATACATGTGATAATTACGCGAATAGATTTTGTCTGAATAATCTGCTAAATAGATCCGTATTATGTGATCCGTTAGAACGCACGCTTCCGCTACCAACCCCTACAATGCTATCTACTGAAAGACTAGGTCTTGATAAAATACTATTTCTTAATCTACATACGTTAGCATTGAGCATACGGTATTTGATTATGCACTACTTTGACTTATCAAAATGTGCGGGTTTTTCACAACCCAATAATCATGCGATATTGGGTAGTGGTGAATTATATCTAGCAGTGCTAGGATTGCTATTTTGTTGAATCGTGCGCGAGGTGAGTATCGTTTGATAATGTCCTCAAGAGGAGCTTGAACAAGGTTTTTATTATTCGGAAACTAGCTAGTTGGAATTTAATTATTCCACGAATAATAAATAAGTGTTTCTTGTTAAGTCTACTCTTGGAATTAATAAGATGTTAATTAATTAAGTCCATAGTAGACTTTAATTAATTAATGGACATTTATATCTTAAGCGCGAAAAATAAATAATAAACAACACAGAAACCCGGATTACTTGTAATTTCGGATTTGGATAGGGAGGTCAATATTACTTCTGTAGTGGCTGCTCGTAATATCCAAAATCTTCCATAGATCCCTAACTGGGCCCAATATGAACTTAATATAAATAGGAAAATAAAGGAGACAGAAAATACAATTAATGAAGTGGAAAATTTCGTCCACTCCTATACAGAGTAGAGGACGAAAATTTTGCAGCTCTCCTGCGTGAGGAATTTCTGTCTTTTTATTCGAGTTCTAGTATTTTTATAAGATCAGCCCACCCTGATATCGAGATACAGTTTGGGAACCAGTTAGAAGATCCGTGGTCTAGTATTGAAGATCATCGTGGAGAAGGCGCGAGCAATCGACGATTCTTTGGAGAATCAAATCGGTAACTCTAAACCGTAGAATTCATGTTTTAGGATTTATATTCTTTAAGCATGAATTATTTGGGTTCAAGCATGCAATTTTGTGTTAACATGTGAATAGATTAATCCTATAATCTATCAAATAGATCTTACGTCTGATTTTATTTATTTTGTACAAGTCTTCTGCTGTGCAAGGGGCTCCAAACCCCAGTACTCTTTCGGGCTAGAGACGGGCCTAGGGCGGTCTTCCCCTACACTAAAGATTTGGGCTTAGCCTGGAGGCGACCCAGATCCTTTGCTGACTAGGGTTACTGCCTTGTCTCTACAATGAAATTTCTCTCGTTAGTGTCTCTGCTGGGGTTCGAACCCAAAACTAGGAATACAAGGTAATTCTTTTACTTAGTATATTTTCTCCTAATTTCCCCTCCCCACTTTTGCATGGCAGAACCCCATACACCACGTAAGGTTGGTGGACAACCTACTGTGGAGGAAATAGACCTTCTCTCCCCTTGGGAAAAAAAACGTGAAGCTAGTTTCTGGAAACGAGTTAAGGAGGACTCCTCCCTGTGGGCTGTTCGTGCTAAGGCATTTTCGGGTCCCCTCCCAGAGCTAACCAAAGAAAGACCTTGCTCTCAAACAGATCTCGGACATCAATACATCCACCGACCTCATCAAGCTTGGTGAAGCGGATGTCAAACCAGTGTTCTGTAATAACTCTTATTTTATTTTCCAAGGAATAAAACGAATTATTTTTGTCATAATGTTGTTATGTTTTATATATAATGCTTGTTTTATTACATGTTTAAATGTATAAGGAACTTAACAAAGTCTAAGTCTTTGTTTTAGTAGACCGGTTGTGGGCGTCGTCCACTTCAAGGTAACACGGTCACATCTGAAAAAAGAAAAAGAAGAATTTCACAACCTAGATAAGCTTTGACTACCTATCGAGAAAGGTTACAATGTCAGTCAGATTGTTTCTAAGCCTTAGTGAAATAAGATGACATTGGTGTGGTATAGCACTAAATGGATCTAACAGCAAGACGTGTCTTTATGCTATCTACTAAAAGACAAGGTCTTGATAAATAAGTATCTCTTAATCTATATACGTTAGCATTGAGCATACGATATTGATTACGCACTACTTTGCCTTATCAAATGGTGTGGGATTTTCGTAACCCAATAAGCCTCATATATTGGGTGGTGGGGATAATATCTAGCGATGCTAGGATTGCTATTATGTAGAAAAGCACGCGAGGGGAGTCTCGTTTGATAATGTCCTCAAGAGGAGCGTGAAACAAGGTTTTATTATTCGGAACCTAGCTAGTTAGAGTTTGATTACTCTATGAACAATAAATAAGTGTTTCGTGCTAAGTCCACTCTTGGAATTAATAAGAAATTAATTAATTTTCGTCCATAGGAGACAATAATTAATTAATGGACATTTCTATCTTAAGTGCGGGAAATAAACATTTTATTTAAAATGGAAACCCAGATTACTCGTAATTTCAGATTTGGATGGGCAGTGCAATATTATTCCTGTAGTGGCTGCAAATAATATTCCAGTATAAGCTTGTATTAAATTGTGGGTTCAATTTAATTAGTCATAATCTAATTGGGGGAGGCCATATCCAAACCTTCCATAGATCCCTGACTGGGCCCAATATGAACTAAATATAAATACGAGAATAAAGGAGAGACGGACTATCATAATATTTTATTTCTGAAATTTTCGTCCATAACATCACAGTGTACGGATGAAATTTTTCAGCTCTCCTCCGTTAGAATTTATGTCTTCCTTATTCGAGTCCTAGTGTTCTGGTGAGATCAGCACACACTAATATCGGAATACAGTTCGGGAACCAGTCAGAAGATCCGTGGTTGAGTATTGAAGATTGACACGTGGAGAAGTAGCAAGCCATCCGCAATTCTTTGGAGAATAAAGAAGGTAATACTTCTGCTCCGTAGAAAAACATGTTTTAGGTATCAATTAATCAAAAGCATGTTTTAATTCAAGTTATGAGCGTGCTACATGTGATAATTGCGCGAATAGAATATGTTTAAAATAATCTGCTAAATAGATCTAGTTCTCTTATTTGTCAATGCTTCCACTGCCAACCCCATCAGACGTGCGATCCGTCGGCGCTTGCGCCAGGATGGATCGCGCTACGTGTGATTGGAGCAAGGGTCGTCGAATGAGTGGGAGCTGAGGGTTCACGATCACGGGGCGACGCGCAGAGGAGCGTTGGCTCTTGCACACCGCTAGCCGAGACCGCACACCCTAGCTTGAACCTAAACCAAGATCGACGGAGGGCAGAGACATGGTGCAGTGGCTCGTCGAAGAGTCACCGAGATGCCGAGACGTCACCAAGGCCCGAGCCCTAGGCGTAAGGCGTCCCGGTCGCTGCACCCGGCGATTGCCGAGAGTGACGCGCCCTGTGCGTGACGCTGGCCGAAGCAGTGGTGGCAGCTGGGGCCGAGACAGGCCGTGACGGGAGGTCGAAACTGGCCGAGAGCAGGTGATACCTGACGCGCCGTGAATATGAGCGGCTGGTGCGGTGCGTGGCCGAGAGCAGTGGCACCCTGTGCGTGAGCTGGTAGCCGAGACTTGCGTGCGGTTGGGTTAGTCAGCTTCCGGCTATTATTTCGCCGGATTGTTCATCGTTCATCATTCGTGCAAACCTCGTATGAAGAGATATCAATGATGGAATATTTTAATGATTATTTAATTCCTTAATTAAAAGATTTCATTGAAATACTATTATTTAATGGTAATAAAATATTTTGGGAAGATTTCCCTAGATTTTAGGAATATTTTAATTATTGACTCTATCTATGGAAATAAATATATTCTATTTAATCCTAGATGATATGGGCAAGAATAATTTAATAGTTTCCTAAATATTATATATATCTAAAATCCTAATTAGGATAGATATGTAAGATTATATTAAATAATATAATTATTCTCTTCCTAATCTTGAACAAGAAATTAATATAAATTTAATTTTTCATGTCCGTCCAACATATAAATAATTTGTTTTATTTTAGATACATCTTATAGAAGACATGAATGAGAATTAAATTTTAGCTTATTAATATAATTCCTTAAATAAGATATTAAAGACGATAAAAGATTTAATTATCCTAAAAATTAAATGCCAACGGAATTTAATTAAGCCTTTTTACTGCCATAAGGCTTAGGATAATTAATGAAAAACCATAACCAAAATATCTAAGCGATAATTACTAACTAAGTTTGTATATGGTCTCCATCGATTGGTCTGCAACTTTTATAAAGCAATTTTCTAATATTATCGCCACTCATGTTGTGGGGACAATAATACTAAGAAATAGCAAGTTCATATGGGCAGACATCTCAATATAAATTGTCTGAACTAGAAAGTGGTAGAAAGTGGTTTCTAATATTATCGCCACCAATGCTGTGAGGACAATAATTCTAAGAAATTACAAGTTTCAGAAGTTCAAACGGAATTTATGAGATAGCTTGATTTTGTTATCAACACATGAGCATAGTTATGGGAGTGTGTTGTAGAAATAAAATTCTGTAATGCTAAATCTGATGGTCGTGCTTAGGAAACATTTGGCGGCCATGCCATGCTATGGCCTCTGGACTATTCGTCGGCGTCCAGATGTCGTTCAATCCTCTTTCTCCAATTCTAAAAGAAAACAAACTCGTAGGGCAAAATTACATAAAATGGAAACAAAATTTGGATATCGTTCTCACAACTGAAGAGTACAAGTTTGTGATCACTACTCCTCAACTACCAGTATCGGCGGCTAATGCTGCAGCATCGGTACGTGAGGCGCATAGAAAGTGGCATAAGGCTAATGAGAAGACTAAGTGTTATATGTTGGCCTCCATGTCAACGGTGCTTAAGCATCAGCATGTAGCCATGGCGACTGCCACCGAGATTATGCAGAACCTCACAAATCTTTTTGGTACTCAAAATCGAATGACCAAGTCTAAGGCCTTTCGGAGTATCATGTCGAAGACAATAAAGGAGGGCTCATCTGTGAGGGATCACGTCCTCGAGATGATGAGTCACCTTAATCAAATTAAGGTATTGGGATGGATGATTGATCCCGAGTCCCAAGTTACCATTATCCTTCAGAGTCTTCCCCCTAGCTTTCAACAGTTCAAGCTCAACTTCAGTCGGCGAAGGACCTCATGGTCCAACCTAAGGCAGCAATGGTTAGCTCGACACATCATTGTTAGGATTGGTATACTGAAAAGCATATTTCGAGCATGTTGCATGGATAGAATTGCATGTATACAATAAACTCTACAATCCACTTTTAACCCAAGGCGAGAAGAAGTAATTTTATCGCATTGGTGTTTGCTTAAGCATTTATAAGATGTTTCTCAAACATTTAAATGTATATGTAGCAAACAAGTCTAATTCTTCAACATAGTAGTCTGGTCGTGAACGACGTTGACAAAAGGTGACGCAGTCGGTCCTTTGTAGAAGAGAAATAGAATTTCACAACCTAGATAGGCTTTGGCTACCTATCGTGAAAGGTTGCAGTGTCAGTCTGCATGTTTCCTTACCTTAGGAAATAAACGACACTGGTGTGGTATAGCACTGATGGATCTAACAGTTGAGATAAGTCTTTCTTGCTATTTACTGAAAGACGAGGTCTCGGTGATTGTTATTTCTTAATCATAGTTGACATAACATTGAGCATACGATATTGATTATGCACTACTTTGATTTATCAAATGGTGCGGATTTTTCACAATCCAAGAATCCTGATATCTTGGGTAATGGTGATCTATGTCTAGAGATGCTAGTATTGTTATTGCAATGAATCGTGTGCTGGGTGAGTCCAGTTTGATAATATCCTCAAGAGGTGTTCGAAAAAGGTTTTATTATTCAAAAACCCGGCCGGTTGGAATTTATTCCAGAATAATAAATAAAGATTTTGAACTAGACAACTCTTGGAAAAAGATATTAATTAATTAAAGTCAAATAGCAGACTTAAATTAATTAATGGATATTTATATCTTAAACACGGGAAATAATAAATTAAAGAGGTAAAGCCCGGATTACTCGTAATTTGGGATTGGACGGGCAGTCAATATTATTTTACTGTAGTGGCTGATAATAATATTCTGTCGGACTTGTATTAAATGGAGCTCAATTTAATTAGTAAAGGCCCAACAGGTTTGGCCCAAGTCCAACTTCCATGGATCCCTAATCTGGCCCATTATAACTCAATATAAAAGGATATTAGAAAGGAGATTTATGGTGAATGAACCTCATAATTTTCGTGCTCCCCTCTGGGAGTGGACGAAAAATCAGTTTTTGAGAAAACTGATATTATGTCTTCTTTCTAATCAAGCCCTTTTCGATTCTGATAAGCTTTGCCCACCCAAAGGTCAGATTCTGAGTTCGGGATACAGATTAGAAGATTCATGGTTGAGTACGAAGGTGTTCATGTGGAGAAGGCTGTCACGACCCCCCAAACTAGGGGTACTACAAACGAGGCGATCGTGACCACGGGATAACATTAAAGACAACATTTAAGGATAACATTTTATATGAAAACTTAATTAGCTTAAAGGAATAATATTTTAGTTCATTAAAAATTTAGACAACAAATTTTTAGTTTAAAGAAACTTAATGTTATAAATTTATTATTAATTAGCAACGAGTTATGGCAAAAGATTTTTCAGAAGAAGCAGCGGAGAAAATAAATATTAAAATCCAATTAACTTCTAAAAGAAAACATTTGGTTTAGTTCACGAAAAACCATTTCAGAGTAACAGGGTAAACATCAGATTAACGCCTAACACAATCAAACATGCTCAAACACAGTACGAAACAGAATAAGTCTTGAGGCATAGTTCAAAAATATAGCAGCGGAAATAAGGTTTAAAGAGAGTCAAGGATGACGTCTATGTATGAAGACACAACGCATCCAAAATTCCTAGGCCAACTCAACATCCACCGCAACATCCCGCTCAACCTGATGCAGGGCTGAGTACTTGTTGTACTCAATGGGCTCATGCCGAAAACATTTATACAGTTATGTCATCCATACCAGTGATCTCGAGTTTTATACGTAGTAAAGAAATATCATCGAGAACACAAAAACGATTCATAGACTGGCCAGTCAAATAATCTCCCCATTTTCTCAACAATCCATCAATCACAATCATCAATCCACAGTGCGACGAAAGTGTGGCCACACTATTCGCCCACGAGACCGGCCGACTAGCAAGGACGGCTCCCGATCTCACCAGTGTACACAGCCTGATAGGGTTTGCAGCCCTACTCAGACCCGAATTTGTTTCACAACACAGCCATATAGCCTAACGGAGTAAACTCAGACGAACTAGGCATCAGGCATACAATCTCAATCAAAACAATCCATGGCATGACATAACAAGTTAAACCACCCTTATAACACCACATCATATTTTCGGAAAATAAAAAGATTTGTAAAGAAAGCCCACCTCGTTCGCTTAACAAATCAAATTCCAACTTATGGCAACTCTCGTTTTTCGAGCTCACGTATACACAATCACCCTTGTCAACGACAACACAATCAGCTTTCCATAAGTTTATATTATCATGCATGTCCTATTGTTCCTTTTTATCGTTCTCTTACCCATCCCATCATTCACAAAGAGGACATGTCATAAATTTTCTCAACACGTCACACATAATCACATCATAGGATACCTTCTCAAATCATACATGCACCAAGTAATTCATCAAAACTTAGCAATAAGTGATATTTTCACATATCAGCAAAACTGGCAGAACTGTGCGGTTAGTTTGTAAAAATCACCAAAAATTCATCCGACCTCATATGATGCTAAATTTTTGTCACAACACAGTAGACACATTCAAGTTCATTCAGGTAAATTTTCACACTTAAATCATGTCATTTGATCAGTCAAAACATTAATACAACTCTCTGGTCGGAATATAAAAATTCTGGCAGCATTGCTTAGTTCATTTGAAAAATTCATCATAAATTCATACGATGTCCAATAAGGCTAAAACTTTTACAAGACTCAGAAGACACTTCAGAATTTCACATAGTTCAAGAATCACATCAATCAAAGGTCATTTAGTCGGTCAAACAGATTTCGAAACATTCTGGTCGAGAACACACGTTACTGACAGAATTGCGCAGTCGACTTCAAACATTTTTCAAAAATTCATTTTTTGGCAATAAGGGCTAAAATTTATACGAGACACAGAGAACACCTCGAAATTCACTCAGTAAAAGTTTCATACCAAAATTCGATCGTTTGTAAGGTCAATCACACATCAGGAAATACTGTTCGAACGTCACAGATTTCAGACTCACAATTTTGAAATTAGGGTTTCTTTCCCAATCATCCAAACACAAATTCTCATGCTTATAACACACCATCATGCTTGATAAGACTCTCTTAAACATTTTTGAACATAAACTTAGATCATTCACCAAAGATTCAAATCAAACTTCACACAATTCAATCAAAAATCGCATAACTATCAAAGTTCTCAAGCAAACTCACTTTCCCACCGATTAACTTTGCGATCTATGATTCCTACACCCACTACATGCATGTAGGATTCAAGAACATGGTTCAAACGAAAGGAATGAGGAAAAGTGAGCAAATATACCTTCTTTGACAAAAATGAATCGGTAGAAACAATGAACAATGCGATTCGTCGGAGACTCTTGAAAATAACTTCAATGGTTGCAAGAACAAGGCTTGATTGGAGGATTTTTGGAGAGAAAGAGTGGGAGAGGAGGGACAAATGTGTGAGGGAAAGAGAGGGAGAGGGGTGGACGATTTTGGTGAGGGAGAGTGGGGGCTAGGGTTTATTTAAGTGGTATTTATATTCTAGGTTTAAGTCCATGAGTAAATTAAATAAATAAATTGTGGAGAATTAAAATATAGGCTAATGAATAAAAATTCCACAATTATAAGAAGCCTAATTTTCAAAAATTAGGGCTGCAATTAAATAAGGAATTTTTTTTTATTTTTACTTGGAGAGAAATAAATCCACAATTTAGGAAATAAAACAATGAGTATTCCATAAACAAGGGAACAAAATAAATTAAATCTCCAAGTAGGAAAAAGAAGTAAGGGCCGAAAATTTAAGGGGAATTGCACAAGGGAATTATTTAAATCCTCAATTAAATATAATAGGATTTAAATTTGGTAATTTTTTATGGGAAAAAGGCTCCCATAAAATAGGTAACAAATAATTATATTCCCACAAGGAAAAATACTAGTGTAGGGCGTGTGACATGAAGGATACAACATAAGGAAATGTTCACATCCCCAATTAATTTGGCATAGGTATTAGTATGGTATTTAATTGAATAAAAAGGGATCCCACAAAATAGGAAACAAATAAATTATCCTCCAAAAATTAGTTAAGGGGCCGAAGATTATTAGGCTTAAATAGCCAAGGAAATATTTCAACTCTCTATTTATTTTGGGTGAAGAAATAATAGGTGGCATGATTTAATTGTATTTAATTCAAAAGAAAGGAGTCAACAAAGCACCAATTAAATCAAAGAAAATAATTCATCCTCCTATTTTAAATAGGAGATTTTCGAAACTCCCAAGGATAATAGGCTAGAGTTCGAATTTCATGTAGTACCATTTAGGGATCATTTGGTTTGGATTTAATTTGGATAAATATCCCAAATCAATTAATTAAATCCAAGAAATGAAATACTATTTCAATAATTAGGAAGTGCCGAAAATTCCCATGAATTGGCTCGAAAAATATAAATGCATGATCCTACTAATTATTTTCCCCACATTGGAAAATATAAAATATCAAGCACTTCATTCCACACCACTCACGACAATTATTTCACACAATTCACTTAATCTCATAAAAACAAAAGTTTCATAATTGAAAATTTCAAATAAACATATAAAAAGAGTCACAAAAGTTTGGGATGTTACAAAGGCGCAAGCAATCGTCGATTCTTTGGAGAATCAAATCGGTAATTCTAAACAGTAGGAAATTCATGAACTAGGTTTTAATTCCTTTTACATGAATTGTGTGCGTTCTTGTATGCAATTGATTGTTTAACATGTAGATAATTAATCCCATAATCGGTCAAATAGATCTGTAGATCTGATTTATTTGTTTTTGCATGACTTCCGCTATGCAAGGGGCTCCAAATCCCAACAATTGGTATCAGAGCCAATTTTTGGCTCTGATTATGTGGATTAATTTAATGTTATGTGAATTGCTTGAATGCTTGATCGAATGACAAGAAATCATTCTCATGTAATTGATCGAATGATTATGTGAAAATTTGCAAAGTTTTAGTAAATCAATTTGAATATGCAATGATTACATGATTTCAATGTTGGAATCGTGCTTGGTCAAATGATTTTTGACTAATAATAAATATTACAAGACATTTAATTTTATGAAATTAAATGCAATAACGTCGATCTACGTTCCGAGTAGATGACCGTAGTATATTCATTTTCTCAAATCCGATTCCCGGTGAGTGAGAAATAATATATTAAAGTTGGTCAAAATAAAGCTAGAAATGAGCTATGTGAAAAGACTAAGGGATTAATTAACTAAGTGTTAATTATCCCACATTGGGGATAATAGACTTCTTTGATGAAGTATTTAATCAGATGAATTATTATGTGTAATAATTATCGTGGAATAAGACGGGTGACAGAGCCCACACGCGCGCACACGCGCGCCGCCGCCTCTCACCCGCGAGCCGCGAGCCGCACACCGCGCACCGTGACCCATGACCCGTGACCCGTGTCCCGTGCCCCGTGCCCCGTGCCCCTTGCAGCGGGTGCCGGGTGCCTGGTGCCTGGTGCCTTGTGCCTTGGATCTTGGATGTTGGATCTTGGCAATTGGTCTTTGGGTGGTCTTTGGAGCTGGTCGTTGAGTGTGGTTCGAGCCCCGCTTGTTCTTTTTAGACCACCCTAAACTCCACGCTAGCCCCGACGGGTCTGGTCCACGTCATGACGGGAGACAAAAGGTTCCCGCTGGACTCCGACGCATGACGGGAGACAAAAGGTCCCCGCTGGACCCCGACTCACAACGGGAGTCAAAAGGTCCCCGCTGGAGCCCGACGCATAACGGGAGTCAAAAGGTCCCCGATGGACCTCGACGGTCCATGGTGTATCCCGTCGTGTAGCATGTCCAGGTGCACCGTGTCTCTTCAGCTCCCACTGGCTAGTGCACTAGTCAATAACCCCCGGCGGTTACGGTCAAGCTATCATGGCACACATAATGGTTGTTGACTCCATCAATGCCCTGCAGGTGGACTTGGCCTATAAATAGACATGCATCCATTGCATTCTGGACATAGAATACACAAGCATTCCTGCATACACGCTCTCTCCCTCTCTGCATATCTTCATGTCGAAGCTCTGCCCCCGCCTTACTCCCGTTCGTCGGACCTCTGTTGCTAGCGGTGCTGCTACTTCAGAGATGAAGCCATTTTATCTTTGGGGACGACACGCCAAACCGAGAGCACTACCGGGGCGTATCTCGTCTTGCGGAAAGAGGACTCCTAGACTCGGCTTACCGCTTTCCACAGATATTTTCCCGTGTAATTGTTTCAGTTGTTCCGTGTAATTTTCCTTTGTTTATTTTCATTGTAATTTTCGCCCGGCAAGACTTGTATCTCATTTCGTCAACAATCGCAAGACGAGATATTCTTGCCACTAAAGGACTTTACACACACCAACTAAACTGAAATCACCACCTTTGCTTGGAGATGTCGACTGACCCGTCTACCGCCGCTGCCACCTTTCCATCCACCGTGTCCCCCGTCGCTCCCGTCAACACGTCGTCGGACATAACGACAATTACGACTCCTGGCTTCTCAACCTCTTCATCAACAGCCCCTTGGGTGTTTGACAACCCATTTGGGACGGTTTCTGGATTCACCTCGAGTGGGTCGGTCGGTTCCACTTTCAGTGGTTTCATTGGATCCTTCATTGGGTCAAGTGTCGGGGCCTTCGGGCACGGCACGGGTGCTGAACCCTTCGGGGTCGGCACGGGTGCTAGCTCCTTCGGGGTCGGCACGGGTGTTGGACCCTTCGGGGTCAGCACGGGTGTTGGACCCTTCGGGGTCGGCACGGGTGTTGGACCCTTCGAGGTCGGCACGGGTGTTGGATCCTTCGGGGTCGGCACGGGTGTTGGATCCATTGGGGTCGGCACGGGTGCTGGATCCATCGGGGTCGGCACGGGAGCTGGATCCTTCGGGGTCGGCACAAATGCGGGGGCCTCCATGCTCCACGCAACTGTGGGGGGGTACTGTGCCCCAACCGATTGTTAGCTCCTACGGGGGCAACGGATTTGGTCCATTCCATGGGACAAGCTCGGCACCAAGGATGATGCCACCCGCTGAGAAGCCGTCGAAGTTCACTGGAACGGACTTCAAGAGATGGCAACAGAAAATGTTGTTCTACCTAACAACGTTGAGCGTCGTTAACTTCCTCAAGGAGAACGAGCCAACCCCGCCAAGTGATGATGAGGCACGTGTCGAGATGTACGTCGAGTATGACGCTTGGCGCAAAGGAGACTATCTTTGTAAAAACTTTATTTTAAGTGCATTAGATGATAGTCTCTATAACGTGTATTATACTATTCCCACATCAAAACAAGTGTGGGAAATGCTAGATAAGAGAAAATCTACTTCAGGATATGTGTTCACCTTAGGAGGTGGAGCCGTAATTTGGAAGAGTGTGAAGCAGAAATGTATCGTAGTGATGATGCGGGTACTAAGAAATTTGTAATAGCTAAGTACTTGGACTACAAATTGGTGGACTCCCGACCAATCATGGACCAAGTGCAAGAGTTCCAGCTCATCATCCACGACCTCGCCACCGAGGGAATAGCCCTGCCTGAAGCTTTCACGGCGGGCACGGTCATTGAAAAACTTCCACCCGGCTGGAAGGACTTCAAGAGCTACCTTAAGCACAAGCGAAAGGAGATGAATCTTGAAGACTTGATCGTGAAGTTGCGCATCGAGTCAGACGTGCACAAACGCGATGGTTTGGCTAAGGGCCATGGTCCACCTGTTGCAAAGGCCAATCTGTTGGAGCGGGGCGGTCCCTCCAACAAACGCTCCCGTCCAATTGCAAAGGACAAGGGCAAGAAGAAGCAGCCTGCGAGAAGGTTGAAGGCAACTGCTACAACTGTGGCAAACCTGGCCACTTTTCCAAGGACTGCCGCAAGCCGAAGAAGAAGCCGGCTGCCCACATTGTTGAAAAAGAATTCAAGGACTGGGATGAAAGTGACCTTGTTGCTGTGGTCACGGAAGAAATCAACCTTGTTGATAACAAAGGTGGCTGGTATATCGACACTAGAGCTACTGTCCACGTTTGTGCCGATAAGAGCAAGTTTTCCTCCTACACCGCTGTTGAAGGGAGGAAGATCAATATGGGGAATCAAGCCTCATCTCAAGTCCTCGGCATTGGAGACGTGATTCAAATGATGACGTCCTGCGTCACCATCACTTTGAAGGATGTGTTGCACGTCCCGGACATCCGGAAGAACCTAGTGTCAGTATCAATACTAGTGAATAAGGGGTTTAAACTTGTATTTGAATCTGATAGGTTTTCTTTGTACAAGTTTGGGAAGTCACTCGGAAAAGGCTTTGTAACCGACGGACTTTTCAAGCTTAGTGTAGCTGTACGCCATGTCCCTAAGCCGTTGGCTAATAATAAGAATGCATCTACCTCTTCTTACTTGGCTAAGTGTTCTAACTTGTGGCACAATAGATTGGGACATGTAAATCAAAATGCCATTAAAAGATTAGTAAGTTTAGATTTACTAAAGGCAAATGAAGTAGAAACTCAAAACAAATGTGAAACTTGTCTTGAGGCAAAAATGACTAAGTTACCGTTTCATTCGGTTGAACGGAACACGAAACCCCTTGAATTAATTCACACGGACGTATGTGGCTTAAAATTGGTGCAAACGAGAGGTGGTAAAAAATACTTTATCACATCCATAGATGATTGCACAAGATATTGTTATGTCTATCTTTTAAGAAGTAAAGATGAAGCAATAGAAGCGTTCAAAAATTATAAGAACGAAGTCGAGAATCAACTTGGATGTAAAATCCAAATGATTTGAAAGAATAGAGGAGGTGAATACGTAGCCCCGTTTGAGGAATTATGCAACGCAAGTGGTATAATTCACCAAACGACTGCACCATATTCACCACAATCTAATGGTGCTGCAGAACGCAAGAATCAAACTCTCAAAGAGATGATGAATGCGTTACTGATCAGTTCGGGGATGCCCCAGAACATGTGGGGGGAAGCTGTTTTGACAGCCAACTACATCCTAAACAAAATCCCACTCAAAGGTAAGGACGTTACTCCTTATAAGTTGTGGAAGGGAAGGAAGCCATCCTACAAATACCTCAAAGTGTGGGGGTGTTTGGCTAAGGTGATGGTTCCTCCGCCCAAAGAAGTTACAATCGGTCCTAAAAAGGTTGACTGCATCTTCATTGGGTATGCACTTAATAGTAGTGCATATCGATTTGTTGTCCACAAGTCTGAAATACCGACTGTGACCGTGGGAACAACAATCGAGTCAAGAAATGTTGTATTTCTTGAAAACATATTTCCTCGCAAAGACAAGGAAAATATTGTACCCAATTCTGAGACGAGAATTGAGGATGAAGCCACTAGTTCTAAATCAGCGGATGAAGAGCCAGAATCGCGCAAGCGAACAAGGCCTGATTCAAACGATGTGGTACCAAGACGTGGTAGCAGGGTCAGAACACGAAAGACATTTGTTCCTGACTACATCGCATTCATGTTGGATGAAGAACCAACATCGATAAAAGTAGCCTTTGCTGGCCCAGACGAGTTGCATTGGAAAGAAGCTGTTCAAAGCGAAATTGAGTCAATTTTGCTAAACCACACGTGGGTGTTGGTTGATCTACCTGAAGGTGCTAAACCTTTAGGATGCAAATGGGTCCTTAAAAGAAAGTTTAAGGACTGGTAGTCAAAGGCTTTAAACAAAAGGAAGGGTACGATTTCATCGATACATGCTCACCTGTAACGAGGATTACATCAATTCGAGTGCTTTTCGCGATTGCTGATGTGCACAATCTTGAGATTCATCAAATGGATGTTAAGACTGCGTTTCTAAATGGTGATCTTGAAGATGAAATCTATATTGAACAACCTGAAGGTTTTGTAGTACCTGGACAAGAGAAAAAGGTATGCAAGCTGGTTAAATCCATCTATGGATTGAAACAAGCGCCATTGCAGTGGCACTTGAAATTTGATAACGTGATGTTATCAAATGGATTTAAAATCAACGAATGTGACAAATGTGTCTACATTAAGAACACTGATAATGGATACGTTATAGTGTGTCTCTACGTTGATGATATGTTAATCATGGGTAGTAACATCCAAGTGATTAACGACACGAAAGCCATGTTGAAGAAAAACTTCGACATGAAGGATATGGGTCTAGCCGATGTAATTCTTGGAATGAAAATTCTAAGAACACCCGAAGGAATCACCTTAACACAATCTCATTATGTTGAGAAAGTATTAAAGAGATTCAATGCCTATGATGGCATCCCGGCTAAGACGCCTATAGAGCTCAATGTTCACTTGAGCAAGAACAGGGGTGAGCCCGTTGCACAAGAAGATTATGCACCGGTCATTGGATGCATTATGTATCTTACTAATTCACTCGACCTGATATTGCTTGCGCCGTGAACAAGTTGAGCCGTTATACGAACAATCCAAGCAAAGAGCATTGGAAAGCTCTTGTAAGAGTTTTGAGATATCTCAAGTATACTCAAAATCATGGGATACACTTTCGAGATACCCCCAGGTACTTGAAGGGTACTGCGATGCAAATTGGATATCCGATAACAAAGACTCACTTTCAACAAGTGGATATGTCTTTACTATTGGGGGTGGTGCTGTCTCGTGAAAATTCACGAAACAGACATGTATAGCCCGATCCACCATGGAATCTGAATTCATAGCTTTAGATAAAGCCGCGGAAGAAGCCGAATGGCTTCAAAACTTCCTTGAAGATATTCCATGTTGGTCAAAGCCCGTGCCTCCAGTGTTAATTCACTGTGATAGCCAAGCCGCTATTGGGAGGGCAAACAGTGGCTTGTACAATGGTAAGTTTCGACACATTCGTCGACGACACAATACCGTGAGACATTTGATCACAACAGGGGTGATTACAATTGACTACGTAAAGTCATTGGATAATCTATCGGATCCGCTAACCAAAGGGTTAAATCGTGATCAAATGAATAAATTGCTAGAGGGAATGGGTTTGAAATCCACAAACTAAAGAATTGTCATAGTGGTAACCCAACCATGATGACTGGAGATCCCAAGAACTTGGTTCAATGGGAAAACTAAGCTATGAGAGTTCGTGTGAAACACTCATCTATATCTATTCCCTAGAGAGCAATAGAGTATTTGAAAAACTTGCCTAGTGGTGAGGTTAAGTCTATGACTTTTAATGATTCCTAAAGGATCTCGTTGAGATGAAGTTATCAGGGAGACTAAGTATGGCAAGATACTTAACGAGGAATCACCTATGTAAGTGTGAAGTGGGGCCGCTTCAAACTATACACTTATGAATCCAAAGTGGTGTCCAAGGCCTGAAATGGACACAAAACGTGAGAACGAATAAGGTTGAGGTGTTTAAGGGTTAACATCATTGTCTCGGTGCACGCCATGGAGGAATAGTTCAAAGCATCGCGCTACTAGTCCGCTTGTGTATCCGATGGTGTTGACTATGGATGGTTCAAAGCAAAAAACTACCTATCCTTATGCTTACATACCTCTTGAGGGTTGAGCTTGTGTCTGCATACATATGTATTTGGCAATTTCCACTCATGTGGGGGATTGTTGGAATCGTGCTTGGTCAAATAATTTTTGACTAATAATAAATATTACAAGACATTTAATTTTGTGAAATTAAATGCAATAACGTCGATCTACGTTCCGAGTAGATGACCGTAGTATATTCATTTTCTCAAATCCGATTCCCGGTGAGTGAGAAATAATATATTAAAGTTGGTCACAATAAAGCTAGAAATGATCTATGTGAAAAGACTAAGGGATTAATTAACTAAGTGTTAATTATCCCACATCGGGGATGATAGACTTCTTTGATGAAGTATTTAATCAGATGAATTATTATGTGTAATAATTATCGTGGAATAAGACGGGTGACAAAGCCAACTCGCGCGGACACGCGCGCCGCCGCGCACCGCGCACCGTGACCCGTGACCCGTGCCCCGTGCCCCATGCACCGTGCACCGGGTGCTGGGTGCCTGGTGCCTGGTGCCTTGTGCCTTGGATCTTGGATCTTGGCAATTGGTCTTTGGGTGGTCTTTGGGCTGTTCTTTGGAGCTGGTAGTTGAGCGTGGTTCGAGCCCCGCTTGTTCTTTTTAGACCACCCCAAACTCCACGCTATCCCCGACGGGTCTGGTCCACGTCATGGTCCCGCTGGACCCCGACGCATGACGGGAGACAAAAGGTCCCCGCTGGACCCCGACTCACAACGGGAGTCAAAAGGTCCTCGATGGACCCCCACGGTCCATGGTGTATCCCGTCGTGTAGCATGTCCAGGTGCGTCGTGTCTCTTCAGCTCCCACTCGCTAGTGCACCAGTCAATAACCCCCGGCGGTTACGGTCAAGCCATCATGGCACACATAATGGCTGTTGACTCCATCAATGCCCTGCATGTGGACTTGGCCTATAAATAGGCATGCATCCATTGCATTCTAGATATAGAATACACAAGCATTCCTACATACACGCTCTCTCCCTCTCTGCATATCTTCCCGTCGAAGCTCTGCCCCCGCCTTACTCCCGTTCGCCGGAGCTCTGTTGCTAGCGGTGCTGCTACTTCAGAGACGAAGCCGTTTTATCTTTGGGGACGACACGCCAAACCGAGAGCACTACCGGGGCGTATCTCGTCTTACGGAAAGAGGACTCCTCGACTCGGCTTACCGATTTCCACAGATATTTTCTCGTGTAATTGTTTCAGTTTTTCCGTGTAATTTTCCTTTGTTTATTTTCATTGTAATTTTCGCCCGGCAAGACTTGTATCTCATTTCATCAACATTCAATTTGTGATTTCTTTATTGCTATTTTCATGCCTTACGTATCTTATGGAATTGGCATCTTTGATATTTGCAATTGAAATCAACTGATTTCAAATCTTGGATTACGGCAATTGCCGCAAGAATTCATAATGATTGGCTTTACGTGAATTGGAGTTTCTTCATTCAATTTGACGTGGAGTTCATCAAGAGTCGCGGTGACAAGGACGATGCAGCAGCGACGTCGTCACGCAGGAACAACTATTAAGACGGCGACGCAGCAGCACCGTCAGCTCGAGTGGGAGCCCGTCGGCAGATTCCCGGACTCGTGAAGCGACGGCTGCGTGCGGCGGAGTGGGCTGTCTCGACGGTGCAGCAGCAGCGGCTGCGAAACAGTGGGAGCCCGACAAGGGCATAATCGGTGCAGGAGCAGCGACAACAACGCCGCTGTGGTACCGAGCGGGGTGTCGGAGGCGACGCGGGAGCAGCGACGACGATGTAGCAGCAGCGTAAGTGACGACGCAGCAGCATCGATGTCGGACTGCAGCGGCGTCCCTCCGTGAGCATAATCGGTTCCACCCGCGCGACGTCGCATCGCCTCGTTCCGTGACTTCGATTTCCAAATTTAGTTAGGGTTTCCTAAATCCTAGGAACTAGTTTGGAGAAAAATTCAAAATTAGTTAGAGTTTCCTAAATCCTTGGAACTAATTTTGGATTGGATAAATTCAAGATTAGTTTTAGAATAAATATTGAATATATCTTAAGTGGATTATCTAAAGTTTAATTTTAATTAAATTATGGATTAATTGAATTTTATCCTTATTTTATGGATTTATGATTTGGATAGATTAAATTCTATCTAGATAAATCCTAGATAAATTAGGATAATAATAATTAATTTTATTTTATTTTGTCTTATGGATTTTTGTAGGATTTAATTTTATGTAAATAAATCCAAGATAGACTAGATAAATAATTAATTATGTTTGGATTTTATCCTTATTTTATGGATTTAGATAGATTTGATTCTATCTAGATAAATCCTAGATATATTTGGATAATAATTAATTTTATTTTGTCTTATGGATTTATATAGATTTAATTCTATGTGAATAAATCATAGATAGACTAAGATAAATTTTAATTAAGTTTATCCGTATCTTGTAGATATTAATAGATTTATATCTATCTAGATTATATCTTAGTAGTTTTGGATAATTATAATCCATGTTTATCTTTATCTTGTGGATATTTATAGAATTAATTCTATTTCAAAAATATCCTAGTAGATTTAGATAATTAAGTTTATCTATATCTTATAGATATTGATAGATTTACATCTATCTAGAATATATCTTAGTAGATTTAGATAATTATTAATCCAGTATTGTATTATCTTTTGGATTTAAGATAGATTTAGTTCTATCCAGTAAAATCCTAGTTGAATTAAATTAATATTAATTCTAGTTTATCCTAATTTTATGGATATAAATAGATTTATTTCTATTTAGAAAATATCCTAGATAGATTTGGATAAAGATAATACAAGATAATCCTTTGTCTAATTGGATTTTGATAAAAATTAATTTTATTTAGAATAAATCCTAATCGATATGATATATTCTAGTTTCTAATTCTAAATAATCTAAGATTTGCTTAAATCTTAGAATGGTTGGATTTTATCTTTATATTATGGATTTGGAGAGATTTATTTCTATCCTGAAATATCCTAATATGATTTAGATAATGATAATCCAAGGTTAGTATTATCTTGAATTTTAGGATTTGATTTTATCCATGTAAAATCTAGAATGATCCTAAGAGGATTTAGATAGAACCAACTCTATCTAGATAAATTTTAAATTAATTTGGATAACCATTATCCAAGATAAATTTTATCGAATCTGAATTTCCTATTTGGATAATATAAGGAATTAATTATTTAATTAAATCTCCCTAGATTTATTAAATAATTTCAATAATTATCCAGTGTGATTAATTACCATGAAGTAAATAGATTTATCTGTTTATTTGGTGTTAATCTGTTTTAAGTGGATTATCTGTCTTATCTACTTATGTGATAATTATGCAAAAACCATGTTTAAAATGACTAGCGATAATTACAACAGTGCGTTGTATATGATCTCCATAAATTGGTCTATATATGAAGCAATTTTTAATATTATCGCGACCCACCTTAGTGAGAGCATTAATCCTATGAAATAGCAAGTTCATGAGATTAGACTTCTTAATGGTAAATTGTTTAAACTAGAAGCATTTTTCTAATATTATCGCGACCCACCCTAGTGGGGGCCATAATCCTACGAAATTGCATTTTTCTAATATTATCGCGACCCACCCACCCTATGGAATTTTGTTAGTGGCGTACGACCTTCCCTAGAAGGGGAGTATCAAAACAAAAACGAAATTCCCAGATGCAAATATTTATGGTAAATGCTTAGGCAATATTTGGCGGCCATGCCACCTTAGTGGTCTCTGGACTATTCGTCGATATTGTGATCAGGAAACTGTTGGAATCTGAATTTGTATGACTTACCTAGAGGCGTACTTATTTTGGTTTTGACAGTTGCGAGATACATAAATTGTTTTGTGGTTGTTTGCAATTATGTATCAAGCATAGTATGTGATAAATGGTCTTATTTCTTCTCAGCCAGAATTCTTAATAATGTCTGTGAACCTTAAAGAAATCAAACTTGAAGGCCAAAATTATGTAGACTGGAAATATTAAATGGATAAGATTCTAATTGCATAAAACTTAAAGTTTATACTCACCAGTTCATGTCCTCCATTTCCTCGACAAAATTCTATAAAGAAAATCCAAGAATGCATTTCATGCATGTACTTGACAAGTTCTTTGAGATAGAAGGTCAAACTAGTTTCTTTTAAGTAGTAAGACACGTCTTGGTTTATACCGATGATAAAGGGATATCCAATGAGGACGTTGTCCAGATTCTATTGGAACATCCAAAAGAGATAGAATGTTTTGATGAATCTTCTGATTCAGTTACTAAAATAGTTTCTACACTCAGTTCATCGCCAAATGTAATAGAAAGTGATTATTTGAAGGTTGTTACTGAAAAGTTGGAAACCTTCGGCATTGTATTCACTTTATTACTTTTGGAGGAAGATAACATGATAGCTGACGAATTCATCAAGGCTGCATCTTTCCTATGTCTTAGTTCAATCGAACAGAAGACTAGCAATGGAAAAAGGGAAGAGCTGAACTGTCATCAATGAAAGCTATAAAGGCACGAAAAATTAGGTGAAAAGGCAAAAGAGAAGATGCATTGTGAGTCGGATTGACCTCTTCTACAGAAGGACAATGACTTAGATAACAATGCAATTTCTAAAAGAGAGATCTAGATCCAGTTGGACAGTTGTTGCAGTGTGAGCTATTTTTTATGCTCACTTTATTGTTTTGTTTTGATGTATAAGACTTTGTTTTATTGCAACCGTTTAGTTTGGAAAGAATTCAGTTTCAGTTTCTAAACGCGTTAATGATTAAATGATGTTTGATGTCATTTGATAAGGCTTGCATTATTGAGAAATATGGATCGAATATCTATCATAGTAACATAGAAAAAAAAATTATACATCATAGTATCTAAACAATATAATTGCAAAAAGATTGAGTTTAACACCACAATTCAACTTCTTAAACAATGAATGATAAAGTATTTGTGTTACTTAATCATAAGGCCAAGAAAGTACTTAGTAATTGTTCAAACTGATTTTGTCTAACTCAAGTGACTATCGAGATTTTAACAACTTGTTTGTCAAAATAGCTTGAAGGTCAAGTAAGTCTGGTTGATGCACTATAAGTTAGAATCCTTTGGTGGTTCAAAGGATTCAGAATACTATGCAACATAGAAAGACTAGTAAGTCTCAATGGTTTACACCATAGGAGACGAGCAAATGAGTTAAGATCAGTAGGAGACGAGCAAATGAGTTAAGATCAGTAGTCATATAAGAAGATATCGAAGTCTCTCGAAGACAAGTTCGATAAGTGAACAGTTTTACTCAATAACAACTTATCATTGATGGGATATACGTTGGAAACAATGAGTTATACCTTAAAGAAACTACCATAACATCAGTACCTTCTACAACACACGAGTTGTGGACTAGAGGAAAGTTTAGTCCAGCACATCTCAAGGCATGCAGTTATTCCACACATGTTTTGGAAAAGGTATCCAAGTAATTGGAGTTGTGTATTGAGGTATGTTTTAAGGTTGTCCCAAGTGATAGAAAAGGTACAGGTTCTATAATCTTCAGGGCAAGATATGTGCTTGTTTACACGAATACTAGATTTTTTGATGAAGATTATATGAAGAACTACAAGCCTAACAAGCATGATAATTCTCAAGATAACGAGAATATCTATTTTCCATCTTAACTAAGAAGTCGTACCATTAGATACTTATGCACTAAGAAAAACATCGTTTGTACCTAAGATTGTAAGAGTTATGTCGTAGTGGGAGCGCTCTTTGGGAACATAACAAGTTCATGGGTCTAAGAGAGTCTTTAGACTCAGTCTTAGATCAACTTGAACCTAATCCCTGTAACTACAAGGACACATTGACTCATCAGATAACATTCTTGATAAGATGATAGATTCTGAATAACAATTTTAATAAGACAAGAATGTTTGCAAGACTTGCGATACTACCCATAGACTATTTCAGCCAGTGGGAGCTAGTGGATCTGCAAGTGTAAACAGAGATCTTAAAAGGCTAGAATAATGGCTAAACGGTTATACCAAGAGAGGATCATATTCTCGCATGCCATCCTGCCTAAGTCGATCTGTATCATATTGTCTAATGTAGCCTACATAAATTAGGATGTATGTATTATGATTGTCAAGACAGTTTTCTTTTGTAGAAGTCTTGAGGAGATCATTTACATGTAACATCTTAATGGTTATGTAATATAGGGCAGGAAACATGTGATTTAGAAGTTTAAGTAGATCGTTTATGGTGTTAGGCAAGCGTCTAAATCATAGAACATGTGTTTCTTCCACGTTGTCAAATCTTTTGAATATGACCAGTGCCCTTAACATAGCTACAAGTACAAGAAGGTTGAAAGTGCACTATATTTGGTATTCTTGGTACTCTACGATGATGACATCTATAAAAGTTGATAAACAACTAAGAGGGTTATCTATCGTAGGAAACTGGTCGTCTACCCAGTTTAAGGATGATGGATTTAAGATAATCTAGTTACATTCTAAGCATGTATGTCATCAGATTGCTAGAAAAAGAATGTTATGTTTCTTAAAGAATACTACATCTACACAATACTTGGACACTTTAGCATTGAAAATTCCAAGAAAAGGTTTTACTTTTCTAGATGGAATTATCTTGTCTCTAATAAGTTTTTACGACACTGAATGAGATCAAGAGGAATGAGACAAGTTCCGTAATTGGAAGTCCCAATTATGCTATGATGTGTACTAAGTTAGATATTAGCTTTGCCTTTGGCATAGAAGCTTGATATCATATTAACCATGGCCAAGGACATTGAATTGGTAAAGAATATACTATAGTACTTGAAAAAGACTAAACGTGTGACATCCCTAACCCGAAACGTACATCATTTTGCATCATTGCATATTTTATTCCGTATTTCAAAATAGATAATGAATATATTAGGTATAATATAAAGTGTTTAGTATGTTAATTTATTGATTTAAATTGTGTACATGGTATGCATGGGATAGTAGTGTGTGCATGATTTTATATTATGTACGTACTTTGCAATTAGGTATGCATGGGAAATGCATGTATTATGCCCATTTGTGCGTGTAAGAGGTTTGTCCAATACATTAATAGGTGGCGTGTATCACCATGTGTCTTGCTAGGGATATGCCACTTGGAGTAATAACATACTAATTAATATGAATAAGTCGGCAAATAGCCGACGTGTATATATAAAAACAAATATACATATGTAGAAGTGGAGATTAAGAAAAAAAAAAGAAGAGGAATCGGCCTCAAGGGATAATAAGGATTTAGAAGCAGCACCAAGATGGGAGATATACGAAGATAGTAACGACGGGAAACGAAGGATCGTTTCCTAATAATTGGAAAGTAAATAAGGTGAGCTTTCTATCCTACATACTAATATGGATAAAAATCCCAATGTAATTTCGAGATGAGTTTTGGTGAAAATCCAAACGCATGCTCGTCAATGATATTGTCCCGTCATAAATGATTTATGCCTATCTGCCTTGGTTATGCCAAATATGTTATAATCGAATTCGGGTTCAAGTAAGGCTGAAAACCTTGCTTGGACTAGTGTACACAAATGGACCGTGAGCCGTTGGCCGGTCATGTGACCGTCGTGGAAGGTGGCCACCTTCCCGGTACACAAATGTTAAGATATGGTAAAGGAACGTAGACCACGGTTGAACATAGAATTTTAGCAAGCTCGGGCCTTTCAAGTAAAAATCCATGAGTGTTGCTGTGATGACGTGACAATACTTTCAAATGTATAATTGTAACTTTCGGCACTGTGTTCATTGAGTACTCCTGTACTCAGCTCTGTATATATTTCTAAATTTACAGGTTGAGCTGCAAAACGGTGAAGCAAGGGTGTTGGGAGAAAGTTCTTTTGAGTTTGATCTAGCAAGACCTCTGAAGTTTATGTTTCTATACATGAAATCGTGTTATTTACTTCCGCTGTGAAAGCTATAACTACAAATCTTATTTTGTATCATAAAGCCATCTTTTGACCCTATATAAACTCCTACCCAAGTATCTCAGGATGTAGTACATGATGTTTTGATAATCTCCCGTCTGAATTTGTTCTTGTTATTGCTCATCCCTATTTCTCATCCCCACTTCTCTTGACCCTTCCCTTTTAGTCACGAATTTCCGTACTATACTATCCTTAGGTAGTGCGGGCGTGACAGAGTGGTATCAGAGCAAGTTCTTTTCTGCCCTGAACCTGAGTGTCATTTTCTTTTCATTTCTCTGTCTAGACTCTTTCCACTAGACTGTAAGGTGATCAACTTTCAACACTCCTACCTATCGCACTCAACCAGAAGAATGATTCAAAAGCCAAGTTATGTAATTAAGGAAAGGAAATAATAAAGAACGAGAAATTGGTTCAAAGAAGAAAATAAGTTATTACCATCTTTCGCTTTTCTGAGCGAAAAGTAACAATAAATGGAGGATTGTAACAAGTAGAAAGCAACCAAGTAACAAAACTTAAGTATGGAATCTCGAGGCAATAAGATATTATCATACCTCTTCATAATTTATTTTAATATCACAGATATATATATACTTATGTGGCACGGTGAAATGTGAATTGATGAATGTTTTAGTGTAGATGGCCCCTTTCCGATTTACTGCTAGGATGAGAACGTCACCGATACAAAGCCCAGAAGATATGATAGAAGAGTATGAGGAATGTGCTATGCGCTTTAATGAAGATCTAGGAGAATTTCTTGCTCGGTTTGGCAAGCTCTGGAGACGGGCCCATCGGTATGGGGTTGATGATATGGATGGGATTTCACGACTTGTTAGTCTACTACCTTCTACTTGGCAGCGATGGGCAAGGATGATCTCCAGGGATTATATTTTCTATCGTAGGCCACGCTTTGTGTATACAGGTGATTTCCTCCACTTCTTAGGGGAAATTCAGTTATGTTACACTGTTTACGGACATGCTCCTCTAGGGCCATATATTTTACCCGGTGACCCCATCCCAGCAGGAGGATCCATATTTCCGGGTCAGCCGAGTATCGTGCCTGGTATGATGCCACCTTCTCCTTGGCCCGTTACTCGAGGTCATGGGGCACGATATGAGGCTGAGGCAAGCCCGTCACGACCACTGCCAGATGAAAGAAGGTTGTCACCATTGAGGTGGTCACCAGTGAGGATTCCTGAGGCCCAGACACCTATGGAACATGCTACAACGACAGACACGTCAGCAAAGAGGCACAGACAGGGTAAGGCCCCAGCTTGTACTCCTATTGACTTGAACGATCAGCCATCTACGGTGGGTACTGGTCGTTTACAGCCTCTACCCACGACCCCACGCGTATCTCCAGTTGAGAGGACTTCTCCGGTCTCTGTTTACCACCCGCCGACTTCAGAGGAGCTCAAGTTTAATGCCTGGATATTTAGTCATTTTGATGAGATGACTCGTGGACGATATAGGCCAGGAGGGAGTCGTATGACTGCCATCGTCGTTAGCAGTTCTGATGATGAAGACATTGAAGAAGAGCCAGAGGAAGAGCCAGAAGAAAATCTGACCTGCAAGTCAGAAGCCAGTGTCACGAAACTTACAACACCTTAGTAGTAGAGTAGATGTGATCACTGTACTTATCCGAAACAGACCTGTTGTGAGACCGTTCGGTTATGTGTTTCTGTTTTGTGTATAGTAGCTACTACTTTTGTATGATGCATATATGGGTACATGTATTTCATGTTTAGGTTTTGACGATGTTTTGGATAGTATTGAAATGCTTGTAAAACTATATTTTGTACAAAAAGTCCTCTTGGTTATCCAAAAAGGCAATTTTCACATGTATATATATATATGTGTACATATTTTCAATGACTTCAAAATCCTTATTGTTATTGTTGATTCGATTGCATTGTTGAATAATTTTAGTCCGACACAATACAAATAACGTTTATTTATTTATTTATTTAATTATTTTATCAATCTAAATGGTTTTATAACATATACACATACACGTAAAGACTTATAAAAAAATATTTTTGACAATGTAGAATGCCACCAAGGAGAGTTGGGCGACCTCGAGGGAAAGGGAGAGGAAGAGGAATTGGAATAGTATTACCACCCGAACATGAAGAATTTGAGGAACAACGTGAAATAACTCCACCACCCCCACCACCTCTAGTACCGGATCGAAGAAAAGAAGAGATTTTCCTGAAACAAAAACCACCAATATTTGATGGTATGGGTGATCCGACGGATGCAGAAACTTGGATACGTACAATTGAACGCATTTTCAACTTATTTCACTTCACAGATCCAGAGCGTTTAATTTGTGTGCCTTTCCAATTAAAAGGGTCGGCAGATTACTGGTGGGAGGCACGAAAAAAAATAATGGGGGCTCATGAGTTAACTAATATGACTTGGGAGCAATTCAAAGAAGGATTCTATGAGAAATATATTCCCAAAAGTTATCGGAAGAATAAGGAAATGGAATTTTATAATCTGAAACAAGGAAGGATGTCGGTAACAGATTACGAGCATATATTCACTGACATGTCCAGATATGCCCCAGATCAGGTTAACACGGAGGAGAAAATGGCTGAAAAATTTTGTGGTGGGTTAAGACATGAAATAAGAATGGCATTGGCAAGCCATCGTGGGTTATCTTATTCTGAATCTCTTAAACGAGCGCTTGCCATTGAGTCAGCAATGCCAGTAGAGAAACCTATGCCTAGTGTACCACTGGCACGTGCTCAAATTCAAAGTCCCGGAGACAAAAGAAAGTGGGATGGTAATCGGACTCAACATGAACACAAGAAACCATGGTATGGCCAAGATTGTGCGCAGAACTTTCCGAGACAGTCTACTTTCATTTCAGCGGAAGGCCGGCCAAGCCCCATTCCATGTTCCAATTGTAACAAGATACATAATGGGATATGTAGAGCCGGGACTGAAGCTTGTTATAAGTGTGGCAAAATTGGTCATTTTGCAAAAAATTGTCCAACCAAGACTTATGGAAGGGGTACAGGACCATATCCACTAGGACAACGCTCCCAGCTACGGGCGGTAAATGCACAACCTCAGAGAGGTCCGCAACAACCCCCACGATGTCCGCAACACCATCAAGTGAGACTTCCAACACAAGCCAGGGCCTACGCACTGAGGCGGGGACAGCCTGAGGGAGAAAAGGGAAATCTGGCAGGTATGGCCATGCTACTTGACATACCTGTCATTTTATTATTTGATACTGGCGCTTCACATTCTTTTATATCGGACTCTTGTGTTGATACCTTGAATCTGACAGCTGAACCAGCTAAGTATAAAATAAAGGTAACCTCACCAGTCGGAGGAATTATAGAAATCACTCGAACTTGCTCGAACATAGAAGTCTTATTGGGGGAACATAGGATCCTAGTTAGTAATTTGAAGGTCCTGAAGATGTGTGATGTTGACCTTATACTAGGAATGGATTGGTTGGCTGAAAACCATGTCACCATCCAATGTAAAGAAAGAAAAATTTTCTTTCAAAACACAAGCGAAGAACGAACAAGTTTCTATGGGGTCACCATGAATAAACGAAAATCCATAATCTCTGCCTTACAAGCAGCAACATTAATAAGAAAAGGGTGTCCCGCTTACCTCGTTTACCTGAACGAGGAACATAAGGAAAAAATGGAAATCGAGGATGTGAACGTTGTGCGTGAATTTCCAGACGTGTTTCCTGATGATCTACCTGGGTTGCCACCTGATAGACAACTGGAATTTAACATTGATTTGGAACCTGGATCTGCGCCAATATCGAAAGCACCATACCGGATGGCGGCAAAGGAGTTGGGAGAACTCAAGATACAGTTACAGGAACTCATGGACCTGGGCTTTATCAGACCTAGCACATCACCATAGGGAGCTCCTGTACTCTTTGTCAAAAAGAAGGATGGATCGCTAAGAATGTGTATTGACTATCGGGAACTGAACAAGCTAACACTTAAGAATAAATACCCATTGCCGAGGATAGACGATTTGTTCGATCAGCTCAGAGATGTTAGAATATTCTCCAAAATGGATTTAAGATCTAGCTATCATCAGTTAAAGATTCGGCCAGAAGATGTACCCAAAACGGCTTTTCGCACCCGATATGGTCACTATGAATTTTTAGTAATGCCTTTTGGATTGACTAATGCCCCTGCTGTATTTATGGATCTCATGAATCGCGTATTCCATCCTTATCTGGATAAGTTCGTCTTGGTCTTCATAGATGATATACTTATCTACTCGAAGAGTGTAAAGGAACATGAGGAACATCTCAGAGTTGCATTAGAAACCTTGAGAACTGAAAAGCTCTATGCAAAATTTAGC
The DNA here is from genome assembly GCF_004379255.2 of Salvia splendens. NCBI lineage: Eukaryota > Viridiplantae > Streptophyta > Magnoliopsida > Lamiales > Lamiaceae > Salvia > Salvia splendens. Next base: position 30,373,621 of record NC_056041.1, on the reverse strand, counting down.
AAATGTGAATTTTGGCTAAATAAGGTGAACTTCCTTGGACACGTGGTAACTGCGGAAGGCATTCGAGTGGATCCGACAAAAGTGGAGGCTATACAAAACTAGAAATCACCAACCACCCCTAATGAAATTCAAAGCTTCCTTGGGTTGGCCGGCTACTACAGAAGGTTCATTGAAGGTTTCTCCAAGATTGCTAGGCCAATGACGCAACAACATAAAAAGGGCATCAAATTTGTGTGGACATCAGAATGCGAACACAGCTTCCAACTACTGAAGGAAAAATTAATAACAGCTCCGGTGTTAGCCGTCCCTGAATCAGGAACAAATTATGTAGTTTACACTGATGCCTCAAAGAACGGGTTGGGTTGTGTGTTGATGCAAAATGGGAAAGTAATTGCTTATGCGTCACGGCAACTGAGGCCCCAAGAGATGAATTACCCAACGCATGATTTGGAATTAGCCGCAGTAGTACATGCTCTGAAAATATGGAGGCACCACCTTTATGAAGTTCGATGTGAGATTTTCACTGATCATAAGAGTCTCAAATACTTCTTTGAACAAAAGGAACTGAATATGCGACAGAGAAGATGGCTTGAATTAGTGAAAGATTACGATTGTGGCATAAACTACCACCCAAGCAAGGCTAATGTGGTAGCCGATGCTCTTAGTCGAAAATCTCAGCAGTTGGCAGTGATGATCACTCAAGAAAAAGAACTTTGGCGAGAATTCGACAAAATGGGGCTGGAAGTAGTACAAACACCTGAAACAGTGGAAGCAAAGATTGCCACCTTAGTGATGGAACCAGATTTGAGAACTCAAATTATAACCGCACAAAGACAAGATGATATCATGAAAAAATTTCGAGCAAAAGTACAATCTGGTGATGAAAATTTTTTTAAGGAAGAAGCAGACAATGCTCTCACCTTCAATGGAAGAATCTGTGTACCAAATAATGACGAACTCAGAAATAAGATTTTGACTGAAGCTCATGATACCCCGTATACTGCCCATCTAGGGAGCACCAAGATGTATCAAGATTTGAAAAAGAAATTTTGGTGGAAGGGTATGAAAAGAAGCATTACCATGTTCGTCGAAAGATGCCTAGCATGCCAGCAAGTTAAGGCACTACACCAACGACCTTATGGGAAATTGCAACCTTTAGAAATTCCTGACTGGAAATGGGATCATATAACAATGGACTTTGTAATAGGTCTGCCTAAAACCAAACGAGGAAATACCGCTATCTGGGTTATCGTTGACCGCCTTACCAAGTGTGCTCATTTCATTCCCATTCATATCACTTATGGGTCAGAGAAGTTAGCTCAGTTGTATGTCCAAGAAATTATACGTCTGCATGGAATTCCGATAACAATCACATCGGATCAAGATCCAAAACTCACCTCAAGGGTTTGGAAAAGCTTGCAGAAGAAACTGGGCTCAATACTAAATTTTAGCACAGCATTTCATCCACAAACGGGTGGACAGTCAGAAAGAACGATTCAGACCCTAGAAGATATGTTACGAGCAGTTATACTGGATAAAGGAGGTAGTTGGGAATCTGTTTTGCCCTTGATAGAATTTGCATACAACAATAGCTATCAAGCGACCATTGATATGGCACCATACGAGGCATTATATGGAAGGAAGTGCAGATCGCCACTCTACTGGGATGAAGTTGGTGAAAGAAAGATGCTAGGTCCAGATTTGATAAATGACATGATTGAGATTGTGAGACAAATTCGATTGAGAATCAAGGAGGCACAAGATCGGCAAAAGTCTTATGTCGATGCACGTCGGACGGAGTTGAAGTTTAACATCGGAGATAAGGTGTTTTTGAAGATATCTCCTTCTAAAGGGATAACTAGGTTTGGAATCAAAGGAAAATTGAAGCCACGTTTCATCGGGCCTTATGAGATTCTTGACGAAGTAGGACCGGTGGCATATCGTTTGGCATTACCACCAAGCCTTGGGAATGTACACAACGTGTTTCATGTGTCTCAACTCCGGAAATATGTTTATGACCCGAAGCACATAATCCACTATGAAGAGGTTAGTCTAACACCAGATTTAAACTATGAGGAGAAACCTATAGCTATCCTTGATCAAAAGGTACAACAGTTACGGAATAAGTCAATATCAACAGTGAAAGTTTTGTGGAATCATCATGGACAAGAAGAGGCAACATGGGAGTTGGAGGAGAAAATGAGAGAACAATACCCAGAAATGTTTATGTAAGAAATAACAAATTTCGGGACGAAATTTTTTTTAGGCTGAGAGGATTGTGACATCCCTAACCCGAAACGTACATCATTTTGCATCATTGCATATTTTATTCCGTATTTCAAAATAGATAATGAATATATTAGGTATAATATAAAGTGTTTAGTATGTTAATTTATTGATTTAAATTGTGTACATGGTATGCATGGGATAGTAGTGTGTGCATGATTTTATATTACGTACGTACTTTGCAATTAGGTATGCATGGGAAATGCATGTATTATGCCCATTTGTGCGTGTAAGAGGTTTGTCCAATACTTTAATAGGTGGCGTGTATCACCATGTGTCTTGCTAGGGATATGCCACTTGGAGTAATAACATAATAATTAATACGAATAAGTCGGCAAATAGCCGACGCGTATATATAAAAACAAATATACATATGTAGAAGTGGAGATTAAGAAAAAAAAAAAGAGGAATCGGCCTCTAGGGATAATAAGGATTTAGAAGCAGCACCAAGAAGGGAGATATACGAAGAAAGTAACGACGGGAAACGAAGGATCGTTTCCTAATAATTGGAAAGTAAATAAGGTGAGCTTTCTATCCTACATACTAATGTGGATAAAAATCCCAATGTAATTTCGAGATGAGTTTTGGTGAAAATCCAAACGCATGCTCATCAATGATATTGTCCCGTCATAAATGCTTTATGCCTATCTGCCTTGGTTATGCCAAATATGTTATAATCGAATTCGGGTTCAAGTAAGGCTGAAAACCTTGCTTGGACTAGTGTACACAAATGGACCGTGAGCCGTTGGCCGGTCATGTGACCGTCGTGGAAGGTGGCCACCTTCCCGGTACACAAATGTTAAGATATGGTAAAGGAACGTAGACCGCGGTTGAACATAGAATTTTAGCAAGCTCGGGCCTTTCAAGTAAAAATCCATGAGTGTTGCTGTGATGACGTGACAATATTTTCAAATGTATAATTGTAACTTTCGGCACTGTGTTCATTGAGTACTCCTGTACTCAGCTCTGTATATATTTCTAAATGTACAGGTTGAGCTGCAAAACGGTGAAGCAAGGGTGTTGGGAGAAAGTTCTTTTGAGTTTGATCTAGCAAGACCTCTGAAGTTTATGTTTCTATACATGAAACCGTGTTATTTACTTCCGCTGTGAAAGCTATAACTACAAATCTTATTTTGTATCATAACGCCATCTTTTGACCCTATATAAACTCCTACCCAAGTATCTCAGGATGTAGTACATGATGTTTTGATAATCCCCCGTCTGAATTTGTTCTTGTTATTGCTCATCCCTATTTCTCATCCCCACTTCTCTTGACCCTTCCCTTTTAGTCACGAATTTCCTTACTATACTATCCTTAGGTAGTGCGGGTGTGACAAAACGATATGCTCTAGTTTACCAGACATCCATGTTATGTCCTTTAGGTTACATCGACTCGATTTTATAATTAATCGGTGATCGAGTCATCCTCTGACTTTGTGTTCACTTTAGGAGTTGAATACTGAGACATGAAGGAGTGTTGATCAAATCATAGACTTCATCATAAAAATTACAAGTGTGGTTTCATCGGAAACTACTAAGGTAGTTGTTCATCTCAGTAATTTCCTAATAGCTTTGACCGTGAATCCGAGTATGCCTATGAGTATTATATTTTGTTATGATTACTCTACCCATGTATCTAACTCGAGGGAAACACGATCTGATAAAGCTAAGCAATCACATAGAGAGGAAGTATGAAATTAATTAAGGATTAAGTGCGCAGCAAGACGTTATGGTTTCCAAGATATCATCAGAGAACAATCTGGCAGAATTTTTCACAAAATGCCTATATGGCAACATGTTTTACACATGAAGTGAAAAGTATGGTAGTTCGATGTATCATGGCCCGAGACCTACTTAGAGTATAAGTGGGAGAGTTTTGGCAGTGGGTATACTCGAAAGCATGATTTTGAGTATAAGTGGGAGATTGTTAGGATTGGTATACAGAAAAGCATATTTCGAGCATGTTGCACGGATAGAATTGCTTGTATACAATAAACTCTACAATCCACTTTTAACCCAAGGCGAGAAGAAGTAATTTTATCGCATTGGTGTTTGATTAAGCATTTATAAGATGTTTCTCAAACATTTAAATGTATAAGTAGCAAACAAGTCTAATTCTTCAACATAGTAGACTGGTCGTGAACGACGTTGACAGAAGGTGACGCAGTCGGTCTTTTGTAGAAGAGAAATAGAATTTCACAACCTAGATAGGCTTTGGCTACCTATCGTGAAAGGTTGCAGTGTCAATCAGCATGTTTCCTTACCTTAGGAAATAAACGACACTGGTGTGGTATAGCACTGAAGGATCTAACAGTTGAGATAAGTCTTTCTTGCTATTTACTGAACGACGGGGTCTCGGTGATTGTTATTTCTTAATCATTGTTGACATAACATTGAGCATACTATATTGATTATGCACTACTTTGATTTATCAAATGGTGCAGATTTTTCGCAATCCAACAATCCTGATATCTTGGGTAGTGGTGATCTATGTCTAGAGGTGCTAGTATTGTTATTGCAATGAATCGTGTGCTGGGTGAGTCCAGTTTGATAATATCCTCAAGAGGTGTTCGAAAAAGGTTTTATTATTCAGAAACCTGGCCGGTTGGAATTTATTCCAGAATAATAAATAAATATTTTAAACTAGACAACTCTTGGAAAAAGATATTAATTAATTAAAGTCAAATAGCAGACTTAAATTAATTAATGGATATTTATATCTTAAACACGAGAAATAATAAATTAAAGAGGTAAAGCCCGGATTACTCATAATTTGGGATTGGACGGGCAATTAATATTATTTTACTGTAGTGGCTGATAATAATATTCTGTCGGACTTGTATTAAATTGGGACTCAATTTAATTAGTAAAAGCCCAACAGGTTTGGCCCAAGTCCAACCTCCATGGATCCCTAATCTGGCCCATTATAACTCAATATAAAAGGAGATTAGAAAGGATATTTAGGGTGAATGAACCTCATAATTTTCGTGCTCCTCTCTGGGAGTGGATGAAAAATCAGTTTTTGAGAAAACTGATATTTTGTCTTTTTTCTAATCAAGCCCTTTTCGATTCTGATAAGCTTTGTCCACCCAAAGGTCAGATTCTGAGTTCGGGATACAGATTAGAAGATTCATGGTTGAGTACGAAGATCTTCATGTGGAGAAGGCGCAATCAATCGTCGATTCTTTGGAGAATCAAATCGGTAATTCTAAACCGTAGGAAATTCATGAACTAGGTTTTAGTTCCTTTTACATGAATTGTGTGCGTTCTTGTATGCAATTGATTGTTTAACATGTAGATAATTAATCCTATAATCGGTCAAATAGATCTGTAGATCTGATTTATTTGTTTTTTCATGACTTCCACTGTGCAAGGGGCTCCAAATCCCAACAATTATTCCTCTGGCCCTAAGCCTAGCGCAGGAAAGAAGAAAGTGCCGAACCAGGTTGTTGCCAAGAATGCTACAGGAAAGAAGAAGAGGAAGGCTAACTCGAAGCCTAGTGGAAAGTGTTTCAAGTGTGGAGAGAAGGGGCATTGGAAGCCAGACTGTCCTAAAAAGGGCAAGGCTACATGTATGCACCACGCTCTGGTAGTTGAATCATGTTTTACTTCAACATCAATTCATACTTGGGTTATTGACACTGGAGCCACTGAGCATATTTGTTTTGATCCTGACTTAATGTAGGTGACAAGACGGCTACATGATCGTGAGATCGAAGTCCAGCTGGGTGATGCCACTAATGCGACATCCGTTGCAGTGGGAGACATTTATTTATGTTTTAGTAGTGATAGATTTTTTATTTTGAAGAATGTTTTGTTGATACCTTCTTTTAGAAGAAATTTAATTTCAGTTTCTAAATTGGTTTTTGATGGATATTCGATTTCTTTTAATGACAATTGTGTTATTAAGAATGATGGCTCTTATGTCTGTCGTGGTATCCTGGAAAACAATCTGTACAAAATCACTTCTACACAGTTTAACAAACGTAAATCAGAACTCAATACAACATCGAAAGTTTCTTGAAAGAGAAAAGAACCTTCAAGTTCAATGAACGCAACGTACTTATGGCACCTTAGACTTGGTCATGCCAACCAAAGAAGTATTCATTCTCTAGTGGACCAAGACCTTATTAAAGGTCTAGAGAAGGAGTCGTTTTCAACGTGCGAATCTTGCTTGGAAGGCAAGATGACTAAGAGACCTTTCAGGGTAAAAAGTAATAGGGCCAAGAAAGTACTTGGGCTTGTTCATACTGATGTATGTGGACCAATGTCGACCGAGGCAAGATGTAGCACCCTGAAAAATTTCGACTTTTGTTTTCATTAATGTGGATGTTGAATGGGAAATTCTTTAATGAAATTTATTTGTTTCTATGTGATTGAGTTAATTATGTGAATTAAGTTGTTATGAGATATGTGGAATAGGGTAAATTATTTTTCCAATGTGTGGATTAAATTAAAGGGGATCATGCATATTTGTTCTAGCTATTTTGTTGGAATTTTCGGCCCTCTTACTTATTAGAAATAATATTTTCTTTCTTGGATTTAATTAATTGTTTTGGGATATTTATCCAAGTTAAATCCAAACCAAAATACCCCTAATTTATTCTACATGATTTTCGACCCTTGCCCCAATCCTTGGAATTTTTGAAAATCCCTAATATTTAGGAGGAAGAAATTATTTTGTAGATTTAATTGGTACTTTGTTTATTTCCTTCCTTGATTTTAAAATCTAATTAAATCTCTACATATCCTATTTTAATTAGGATTTGACTCTTTCCTTCTTGGAGACCTCATAATTTTCGCCCCATATGCCTTTCAATTTCCTTGTGGGATTAATTTATTTGTTACCTATTTTGTGGGAGTCCTTTCCTACATGAATTTTCTAAATTAAATCATATTCCCTTTTAATTGAGGATTTAAGTATTTTTTTTCCCTTAATTACTCCATAGTACACGCTCCCCCTCCTTTCCCTTACTTGGAGATTTTGATTTGTCTTGTTACCTTATTTATGGGATACTCAATATCTTTTTACCTAATTTCTGAGTATATTTATCTCCAATTAAATACCAAATCAATTACTTTGCTAATTAAATAGCAAAATTTCGAAAACCCTCCCACACACACTACACGCCTATTTTCTTTTAATTGTGGGATTTATTCATTGACCTCTATTGTATTCTTCCACAATTTTAATTGTTTTATTTAAGTATGGGATAAAACCAAGAATATAAATTTCAAAAACCCTAATCCAAGCCCCATTTTTCACACGCCCCCTCTCTCCCTCTCCTCTCCCACACGCCTCCCTCCCTCTCTTCTCCCTCTCAACAAATCCATCACCAATTCTTTGTTCTTGCTTCGTTTTGGAATTGGAAATTCAAGATTCATCGGAGAATCGCATCATTCGTCATTCCTACCGATTGTTTTCCAAGAGAAAGGTATACTTTGATTAATCCTTCTCATTCTTCCCATTGAATCCATAATTTTTGAACCCCTCATGCATATAGTTGAGTGGAGAATCATGAATCTAAGAATTAATTGGTTGGGAAGGATGGTTGAACCACAATGTTTATGTGTGTGCGTGTATGTTTGTGTGCGTGTAAGTGTGTGGTTGAATCGTTGGTGAATGTGATGTGTGATTATGAAGGCATGATTGTAATCTTGTTTTTGAAGCATGAATATGTGTTGGAAGCATGGATATGTACGTGAGAATGTATGATAGACGAACTAGGGTTTGTGAATGTTGAGTATGAATTCTGTGGTGTTCGGACAGTAGGTTCCGACGGGTTTTTTACCAACCAAACGATCTCTTTTTGGCACAAAATTTTAACTGGATAAAGTTTGAGATGTCTTCTGTGTTTTGTCAAAATTTCAGCTTCTTTTGATGACGGATGAATTGTTAATGAGTTTTTCAATTGAACTGCGCAGTCCTGCCAGAATTGTGTGTTCCGTCCAGTGAGTTTAGTTTCTGTTTTGACCAATCAAAGGACATGATTTTAGTGTGAAATTTTAACTGAGTAAACCTTTATGTGTCTACTGTGTGGTGACCAAATTTTAGGGTTATATGAGGTCGGATGGAATTTTAATGATTTTTACAAAACGACTGCGCTATTCTGGCAGATTCTAGTTTTGTTGAAATAAGCTTTGTTGGTAAGTTTTGAAGGAATAACATGATACATGTGTGAATAAGGAACGAATCCTATGATGAGATTATGTGTTGCACGTTGATGTATGCTTGAGTGTTCGTTTCGTTTATGTTGATGAACGTTTCGGTTGGACAATCTAAGAAAACGATGAAAGGAACGGTAGGAAATGCATGATAAATGTAATGATGGAAAAAACTGATTATGTTATGGTGTTGACAAGGATTGTCATGCGTACGTGGGTACAAAGAGCAAGGGTTGCATAAAAGTTGTGAATTGTGGGTATAAGCAAGCGAGGTGGGCTTTCTTTTACTAAACTCTTTTACGTTTCAAAATTATGATATTGGAGTTATAAGGGTGGTTTAAAGTGTTATGTCATGCCATGATTGTTTTGATGTTGAGATTGTTGCCTGATGCCTAGTTCGTTTGAGCTTGCTCCGTTAGGCTATATGGTTATGTGTGAAACGAATTCGGGTCTGAGTAGGGCCACAAACCCTATCAGGCTATGTGCACTGGTGGGATCGGGAGCCGTCCTTGCTAGTCGGCCGGTCTCGTGGGCTAATACTGTGGCCACACTTTCGTCGCACTGTGGAAAGATGATGTGATTGTTGGATTGTTGAGAAAGTGGGGAGATTGATTGTCTGGCTAGACTATGAAATTGTTTTTGTGATACTCGATGATATGGATGACATAACTTTTATCAATTATTTTGGCATGTGTCCATTGAGTATACCAAGTACTTAGCCCTGCATATGTTTTCCCTATGTGAAGGTTAAGCGGGATGTTGCGGCGGATGTTGAGTCGAGCTTTAGGAAATTCCCGGATGCGTCGTGTCTTCATACATGGGCGTCATCCCATGACTCTCCCTTGACACTTGTTTTCCGCTGCCTTGTTTGAAACTATTTTCTAATAGTCTTCCGCATTACTCTATACAGTTTTATGCCAATAATTATTTTGAGACATTTATCCGCTGCTTAACCATTTTGTAGACTAAAACACTTCCTCTTGAAGTTTAATTGAGTTTTCATATTAAATGTTGTTCTTTATCGTTTCCCCATAGTCACGAGTTCCCCGTCTTTACTATCCTTAGTAAGGGCGGTCGTGACACAAGAGGTGGTTTTCTATATTTCATCACCTTCATTAATGATTATTCGAAAATTGGATACATCTATTAGATGCGCTACAAGTCTCAATCCTTTGACAAGTTCAAGGAGTTTAAGGCATATGCAGAGACGCGTAATGGTAAGAATATCAAATGCTTACGATCTGATTGTGGAGGCGAGTACATCAGTGCCGATTTTTTGGACTACTTCTTAGTGTCGGGAGTTGAATCCCAATTGACTACCCCGGGCACTCCCTAGCAGAATAGCGTAGCTGAAAGAAGGAATAAGACCTTGTTAGAGATGGTCCGGTCGATGATGAGTTATGCGCGATTACCTATTTCGTTTTGGGGACATTCCTTGCTTTCTGCGAGTCATATTTTACACAATTTACAATCAAAATCAGTTCCTGTTACTCCATATGAGTTGTATACTGGGCGCAAGCCTAATCTAGAACATCACAAGATATGGGGGTGTCCGGCTCATGTTTTGTAAAAGGATCCAACTAAGCTGGAATCAATGACTGAGGTATGTGTGTTTATTGGTTACTCCAGAGGATCGAAAGCGTATGAATTCTATAGTCTCCGGGATAAGAAAGGCATTGTGAGTGAATATATGAGAACATGATGGTGAGATATTTTTGAAGAATGATTATGTGTTGGAAGCATGAATATATGTGTTTGGATGAATATTTGATAAACCCTAATTCGGAATTTGGAAGCATGACAACTGTGGTGTTCGGACAGTAGATTCCGACATGTGTTTGACTGACCAAATGATCTTATTTTGGTGCAAAATTTTAACTGAGTAAACTTCAAGGTGTCTTCTGTGTTGTGTGTAAATTTCAGCCGTTTTGGACGAAAGATGAATTTTTAATGAATTTTTGAAGGCGACTGTGCAGTTCTGCCAGAATTTGTATTCTCGTCCAGTGAGTTTCGTTTTTGATTTGACCGAGCTAAAGATGTGATTTTGATGTGAAATTTTAACTGGATGATCTTCGATGTGTCTACTGTATTGTGATAAAATGTCAGCCCCAGCAGAGGTCGGATGAATGTTTAATAATTTTTACAAAATGAATGCGCTATTCTGCCAGATTTCTATCATACAAAAATAATCTATGTTGTTAAGTTTTGAATGATATACATGATGCATATGTGTTAAGGAACCCATTCTATGATGAAGTGGTGTGTTGTTCGTTGATGTAAGCTATGGTGTGTTTCCTTGTGTTGATGAACGTATGGGATGGGTAAATTAAAGAGACGATGGAAGGAACGTTAGGGCATGCATGATAATTTTTGTGATGAAAGGCTGATTGTATTGTGGTGTTGACAAGGGTTATCGTGCGTACGTGAGCACAAGGAAGAGTTGTGTATTGTGTTATCTAAACAAGCGAGGTGGACTTTCTTTTAAATAAGGACGATGTCCTAAATGTTTTATCGATGGGAATGAAACTGTGTTTATCATGCCTTGTTTGATTTTTAACGTGACTATCTGATATGGCTTTATGCCATTATTATTTAAATCGAATTCGGGTCCTCGTAGGGCCGCAAACCCTACCTGGACTAGTGTATACCTATCGTAGATCGTGTGCTAGCGTACGAGCTGGCCGGTCTAGTGACTTGGTTTGTGGCCACATTCCAAGTCATGTATTGGCAAATATGGTAAACGTCTATGGGAAAATGACTGATCAGTCGACTTTTGAACGATGAAATATTTTGGTACCTCGGGCCTTTGTAAAAATAAAAAAACCAGATGGATACTTGAAAAAGGCATGATATATAATATCTTGATAAACTGTTTTCGGCATGAGTCCACTGAGTATTTTATAGTACTCAGCCCTGCATATGTTTTCCCTATGTGCAGGTTGAGCGGCGACGAGAGTATGGTGGTGTTGAGCAAGTTAATTGAAGAATGAATTGTTTATCTTTGATCTGTGAGTGTCATTGTGTCTTCATACATAACTTCACTCTTCTCTTGGATGCTTCCGCTGAAACCTGTTTTACTTATTGTTTGATCTTGACACTATTTTGAGTTCCGTTTAGAATCTAAAGACATGTTATGTTTTGGAGTACGCTGAACCCTTGTTATCTTGAATATCAATGATGATAATTGTTTTCTCTTTGGTCTGTCTATCAAAGCGTCACCCTAACCTTCTCTCTTTGATTTTTGTTCATTAATTACCTTGGTCAAACCCCTTTTATAAAACACTAGTCTTTTTCCTTGTTGCATTTAAGTCCTGTTAGGTCACGATCGCCGCATTTATTATACCCTAGAAGGGCGGTCGTGACACTATGACTCTCTCTAGATACTTGATTTCCGTTGCCTTGTTGAAATTGCTTTCCTTCTAAAAGTCTTTCGTTTTTCCCCACACTATGTTATGACATTAGTTACCTTGAGACATTAATTCGTTGTTTAACTATTCGATAGACCAAAATATTACTTTTGGAAATTTATTTGATGTTTCATAATAAATGTCGACCTATATTGTTTTTCCCATAGTCACAATTTCCCCGTCTTTACTATCCTTAGTGATGGCGGGTGTGACACGAACGTACAAACTACACCAGAAATTTTAACTTCTATACGTAATGTTTTAGTGTCGCGTCGCCGTGGGAGGATGAACCCGATAGGTACATTGGTTTGGGGGAGTCCTCGGACCACACCTCGGACAGTAATGTATCGGATCCCTGGAATTTTATAGAGGCGCATGCGAATACCGATAATTTTGAATGGGTGAAAGCAATGGATTCGGAACTACAATCAATGATAGAAAAAGACGTATAGGATTTGACGATCCTACCCGAAGGCTGTATTGCCGTAGGGAGCAAGTGGATATAAAAACGTAAACGTGGACCCGATGGACGAGTCAAAGTCTTTAAAGCAAGACTAGTGGCCAAGGGGTATACCAAAAAGGAAGGTATCGATTACGATGACACCTTCTCCCCAGTGTCCATGCTCAAATTGATTCGGTTACTATTGTCTATAGCATCCTACATGGATTGGGATGTGTGGCAGATGGACGTTAAGACCGCATTCTTGAATGGTAGTCTTGAGGAGACCATCTAAATGGAACAACCCGATGGCTATGCAGTTAAAGGCAAAGAACACATGGTTTAGAAGCCTAAGAAGGCCATTTATGGCCTCAAGCAAGCTTCTAGATCATGGAACCAGTGCTTTGATCAAACCGTTCAATCGTTTGGATTCGAAAAGTGCCCGAATGAAAGTTCTGTGTATAGGAAAGTTGAAAAAGGGAATGTAGTGTTCTTGGTTTTATATGTAGGTGACATTCTTCTAATTGGAAATAATAAAAAGATGTTGTCATCAGTACGAACTTGGTTGTCAACCCAGTTCGAGATGAAAGATATGGGAGAAGCTGGACACATTCTAGGTATCAAGGTCCTCTGTGACCGTGAAAAGAGAATGATGTGTTTATCTCAATAATCTTACATCGAGACTGTACTTAGGCAATTTAGCTTCCAAGATTCCAAGAAAGGTTTCCTACCTTTTAGACATGGAATCCATTTATCTCAAGAGATGTGTCCCAAAACACTATCTGAGATAGAAGAGATGAGAAGGATACCGTATACCTCGGTAGTTGGTAGTCTCATGTATGCTATACTTTGTACAAGGCATGATATTTGCTTTGTTGTTGATATGGTAGCAAGATATCAATCTAATCCTGGCTCGGGACATTGGACTGTCGTAAAGAACATACTCAAGTACCTGAAAAGGACTAAGGACTATGCTCTAGTTAACAATGCAGTCGAGCTTTGTCCTATAGGATATACTGACTCAGATTTCCAGACTAATCAGGATTCGAGGAAATCTACTTCTGGAAATGTGTTCACCTTAGGAGGTGGTGCCGTAATATGGAAGAGTGTAAAGCAGAATTGCATTCCGGACTCTACCATGGAAGCTAAATATGTGGCTGCTTCGGAGGCTGCAAAAGAAACTGTATTGCTGAAACACATCCTTCTGGACTTAGGTGTGGTTTCGAATCTGCCCAAGAGCATCACCATTTATTGTGACAATTCTGGTGCTGTGGTGAACTCGAAAGAAGCGAGAGCTCAAAAAATGAGCAAACACATAGAGAGGAAGTATCATATCATCCGTGATATAGTGCAGAGAGGAGACATACAAGTGGTCAAGATTGCGTGAGAGAACAACCTGCCAGATCCTATCATAAAGGTGCCGGTCAAGCCGTTCGATCGCCATGTTGAAGGAATGAGAGTTCTACTCATACAAGACCTCAACTCGCTTTCAGTATAAGTGGGAGAAGTGGGACGTGTTGTTAGCACATTTAGTATACTCGAAAGTGTTTTGAGATAAGTGGGAGATTGTTAGAGTTTTGTATACTAGAAATCACCTTTCGAGTGATTGGATACTGTAATAACACTTATTTTATTTTCCAAGAAATAAAACGGATTATTTTTTTCATAACGTTGTTATGTTTTACATTTAATGGTTGTTTTATTGCATGTTTAAATGTATAAGAAACTTTACAAAGTCTAAGTCTTTGTTTTAGTAGACCGGTTGTGGGCGTCGTCCACTTTAAGGTAACACGGTCAGTTCTGAATAAAGAAAACATAGAATTTCACAACCTAGATACGCTTTGACTACCTATCGAGAAATGTTGCAATGTCAGTCCGGTTGTTTCTAAGCCTTAGTGAAATAAGATGACATTGGTGTGGTATAGCACTGAACGGATCTAACAGCAAGACGTGTCTTTATGCTACCTACTGAAAGACGAGGTCTTGATAAATAAGTGTTTCTTAATCTATATACGTTAGCATTGAGCATACGATATTGATTATGCACTACTTTGACTTACCAAATGGTGCGGGTTTTTCATAATCAAATAAGCCTGATATATTGGGTGGTGGTGATTAAAATCTAGCGGTGCTAGAAATGCTATTATGTAGAAACGCATGAGAGGGGGGTCTTGTTTGATAATGTCCTCAAGAGGAACGTGAAACAAGATTTTATTATTCAGAGCCTAGCTAGTTGGAGTTTGATTACTCTATGAATAATAAATAAGTGTTTCGTGCTAAGTCCACTGTTGGAATCAATAAGAATTTAATTAATTTTTGTCCGTAGCAGACAATAATTAATTTATGGAAATTTCTATCTTAAGTGCGGGAAAAAAACATTTTATTTAAAATGGAAACCCAGATTACTCGTAATTTTGGATTTGGATGGGCAGTGCAATATTATTTCTTTAGTGGCGGCAAATAATATTCCAATATAAGCTTGAATAGAAAATTATGGGTTCAATTTAATTAGTCCTAAGCTAATTGGGGGAGGTCATATCCAAAACCAACTATAGATCCATGTTTGGGCCCAATATCAACTAAATATAAATAGGAAAATAAAGGAGAGACAAACATACATTATATTTTATTTTTGAAATTTTCGCCCATCACATCACAGTGTAGGGATCGAATTTTTCAGCTCTCCTCCGTGAGAATTTCTGTCTTCCTTATTCGAGTCCTAGTGTTCTGGTGAGATCAGCTCACACTGATATCGGAATACGGTTCGGGAACCCGTCAGAAGATCCGTGGTCGAGTATTGATGATAGACATGTGGAGAAGTAGCAAGCCATCTGCAATTCTTTGGAGAATCAAGAAGGTACAACTTCTGCTCCGTAGAAAAGCATGTTTTAGGTTTTAATTAATTAAAAGCATGTTTTAATTCAAGTTATGAGCATGGTACATGTGATAATTGCGCGAATAGAATTTATCTAAATGTCACGACCGCCCAAACTAGGGGTACTACAAACGAGGTGATCATGACCACGGGATAACATTAAAGACAACATTTAAGGATAACATTTTATATGAAAACTTAATTAGCTTAAAGGAATAATATTTTAGTTCATTAAAAGTTTAGACAACAAATTTTTAGTTTAAAGAAACTTAATGTTATAAATTTATTATTAATTAGCAACGACTTATGGCAAAGGATTTTTCAAAAGAAGCATCGGAGAAAAAAAATATTATAATCCAATTAACTTCCAAAAGAAAACATTTGGTTTAGTTCACAAAAAATCATTTCAGAGTAACAGGGTAAACATCAGATTAACGCCTAACACAATCAAACATGCTCAAACACAGTACGAAACAGAATAAAGTCTTGAAGCATAGTTCAAAAATATAGCAGCGGAAATAAGGTTTAAAGATAGTCAAGGATGACGTCTATGTATGAAGACACAACGCATCCAAAGTTCCTAGGCCAACTCAACATCCACCGCAACATCCCGCTCAACCTGCACATAGGGAAAAACATATGCAGGGCTGAGTACTTGTTGTACTCAATGGGCTCATGCCGAAAACATTTATACAGTTATGTCATCCATACCGGTGATCTCGAGTTTTATACGTAGTAAAGAAATATCATCGAGAACACAAAAACGTTTCATAGACTGGCCAGTCAAATAATCTCCCCATTTTCTCAACAATCCATCAATCACAATCATCAGTCCACAGTGCGACGAAAGTGTAGCCACACTATTCGCCCACGAGACCGGCCGACTAGCAAGGACGGCTCCCGATCTCACCAGTGTACACAACTTGATAGGGTTTGCGGCCATACTCAGACCCGAATTCGTTTCACAACACCATATAGCCTAACGGAGTAAACTCAGACGAAGTAGGCATTAGACACACAATCTCAATCAAAACAATCCATGGCATGACATAACAAGTTAAACCTCCCTTATAACACCGCATCATATTTTCGGAAAATAAAAAGATTTGTAAGGAAAGCCCACCTCATTGGTTTAATCAATTCAATATCCACTTAAGGCAACCCTCGTTCCTTGTGCTCACGTACACACAATAACCCTTGCCAATCATCACAACACAAATCAGCCTTCCATAAATTCACATTACCATGCATGTCCTATCGTTCCTTTTATCATTCCCTTAATTTACCCATCCCACCATTCATCAACCTAAGGAACAACATGCCATAATATTTCTCAACGTGTCACACATAATCACGTCATAGGATACCTTCCCAAATCATACATGCATCATATAATTCATTAAAACTTGGGAACAAGTGATATTTCCACATAACAACAAATCTGGCAGAACTGCGCGGTTTATTTGTAAAAATCACCAAAAATCCATCCGACCTCATATGAAACTAAACTTTGGTCACAACACAGTAGACACATTCAAGTTCATCCAGTTAAAATGTTTTACTCAAATCATGTCGATTGGTCAGTCAAAACATTAATGCAACTCTCTGGTCGGAACATAAAAATTCTAGCAGCACTGCGCAGTTCATTTGAAAAATTCACCAAACATTCATCCGATGCCCAATGAGGCTGGAATTTTCACAAAATACAGAAGACACTTCGAATTTCTTCCAGTTCAAAATTCACATCAAAATTAGGCCATTTGGTCGGTCAAATAGAAAACGAAACTTTCTGGGCGAGAATACAAGTTTCTGATAGAATTGCGCAGTCGATTTCAAATATTTATTAAAAATTCATCTTTTGTCAAAAGGGGCTAAAATTTACACACCACACAGAAAACACCTTGAAGTTTACTCAGTTAAAAATTCGTACCAAAATAAGATCCTTTGGTCAGTCAAACATACGTCGGAATCCACTGTCCGAACACCACAGTTTTCAGGTCTCAAAATTTCGAAATTAGGGTTTCTTCCTCATTCAACCAAACACAATTTTTCATGCTTCCCACACACAAACATGCTTCAAAAGGTTCTCAGAAATCAAAATCCAACTCTCCACCCAGAAATCACCACTGAAACCATGGGAAGGAAGGCATTCGCAACCAAAATTAAAACCCCTACAACCCGCCGAGAAGAAACCCTTGAAACACATCCACCGCGGGAAGAACCACCGCCAAACCCACAACCGTCAGAACCGCCACCGCTAGCCCCACCGATGGTATCCCTAGACGCAATGGCGGAGTTCCTCCGGTTACAAGATCCGACGAGGGACTGGGCGGCGGAGTTGGCGAATTTCAACCAAGTCAGAGGGCTAGGTAGCGTGACCGGAGCGAGTCCGACAGTGGCCATATCAGTAACAAGCGCGCAACCTGCGGTACAACCTCCATTTACCGTGTCAATTTCCTCAACGATTCCACAAGAAGAAAACCCTCCCGTCAAAGCCGCAACATCAGAACCTGCAAAACCTTCTCCGACCCAGCAAAAAACAGAGCCTATGGAGGTTGAGGACATTGTGGCCTATTACGATTCTGATCCGGAAGAGAGAGCGGGACGGTTGAGAAAGGAGAAGCAAGACCATTTGGAGGAAAGTGCAGTGGAGGAAATGCCGGTTGTAGAACATGTTCCCCAACAAACGGTAAGAGAAAAATAGATCTCAATGAAACAGCCAAGAAACAGGGTTTGATGACTGATGAGGAGTTCGTGGAGATTATGGATGGAGTGAACCGCAGAGAAGAAGGCACTGAAGGTCAATTCTCCTAGTCGGTAGGAGAAGTAGATGGAGTGCAGAATGAAGAAAGAGGGACTAAGCCCGTGGAGTCCCAACCGAAAGCAGGGGACGATGAAATGCAAGTGGAGGAGGAAGGGCCAGCTACAGAAATCCAAGAACCAGAACCGGTGGCGCCTCCCGTTTTGAAACCAAAACCGATCAAGAGGCAGTTAATTTGCAGGGCAGTCCGAAGGTAGAACGACCAGAACCAACAAGAGTTTCATAGAGGTGCTTAGGGAAGTGGGCAGCTAAAAAGGCTAAACCGAACAAAGCGGCAGATCCGCTTGAGATCGTGAGTGAAGACGAACGGGCAACTCCCACAAAGCCTGGGAAGGAGTCCTTACCTGCTGCCGACCCAAGGGATTCTGCAATGGGAGTCGATGAAGCCCCTCAGACACAAGGTGGCCGGGGTGAAGATACTGAAAGGATGGCTGAGGGTCTGGATCTCGCATCCGAGTCAGTAGAACCTGAGGGATCGGAGGAGGATGATACCCATATAGACAACCGTTCCACTGCCCAGGAGGAGTTATTAGCAGAAGAGGAAGCCAGATACCAAGTAGAGAGGAAACGGAAAGGAAAAGCCGTTATGAAGAAAAATCCTAGTACCAAGAAACCGCGTATCGTGAACACTGGCATAGTGATCACTGAGGCTGCTCAGAGGACCCCATCAAGCCGGCGAGAGCAGCGTGATAGTGAGTATGAGATCAGTGAGGAATTTGAATCGGACAGTGATACGTCCATGGAGGATGAGGAGTACAAGGAGCAACAACTTCCAAACGATCATCGGGAGTTATTGCATCCGCTTGCAGAGAGACTCCGATATAAGCGTTGGACGGTGAAGCTCACAGACGACGTGGTGGAGGAGATGAAATTGTTTGACTCCAAGAAGCTCCAGGACGCCTACCGCACCAAGGACGACAAAAGCAAGCAGATCAAGTGTGGGAAGGTACTTCATCTCCCTTCTTTAGATGAATTAAAAGCTCGCGAATCGTTTCTCGCCATGTTGCATGCGTTGGGTTTCGAATGGCTGTTAGAAAATGAGGCTTTAAATGTCCCGGTCAAATTGGCCAAAGAATTTTTTGCGACCTTTCGATTCAAGGTCACTACTAATCTGGATGAAGAGTGTATCAGCTTCAGGGTGTTTGGAGTTTGATTGAATGGACTGTACGGCTAGGAATGTGCAGTTTGGAAGAGGCCATAGGGCCTGAGTGGAGAGAGAGGGAGCGGGGGGATTCCCCGTAGACATGCAGGTCGCCTGGGAAGAACTGACTCACCCCGGGGCAGGACAGTTCCAGTCCACTATCTCCCGTTCCATCCATCTCAACGATCCTATTCTACGCCTGGTTCAACTTTTCTTGGATTTCAACCTTTTAGGACAGTCGAATTCTGCAGTACGGACATCAATGACGGAGTTGTACCTCATGTGGTGTGCTAAGAAGAGCAGGAAGTTGCACCTAGGGTTCTGGACAGCGTACCAGTGCCACCTCATCTGTCACGACCGCCCATACTAGGGTTGCTACAAACGCGGCGATCGTGATACAACATGTAAAGGGTTAGGTTTAAAATCAATTAATTAATTAATTGTGGGGAAAAATACAATTAAATAAATCCCACAATTAAAAGAATAAAATAAGCATGTGGGAAGGGGATGAAATTTTCAAAAATTCCATGTGGGAATAGCAAGGAATTTATTTGGTATTTACTTGGAGAGAATAAATCCCCAATTAAAAGAATAGGATTTAAATTAGGTACTTTATTTATAGGAAAAAGGCTCCCATAAAATAGGCAACAATTAATTAAATTCCCACAAGGAAAATATTGCATAGGGGGCGTGTGATATGGGAGAAAAGTAGGAGAAAAAAATATTCACATCCCCAATTAATTAGACATAGGAATTTATTTGAATAAAAAGGGATTCCACAAATTAGGAAACAAATAAAATATCCTCCAAAATTTAGTGGAGGGGCCGAAAATTGCTAACCAAGGAATGTCCCAACTCTCTATTTATTTTAGGTGAAGAAATAAATTATAACATGATTTAATTGGATTAAATTCAAAGGAAGAGAGTCAATAAAGCACCAATTAAATCAAATAAAAATAATTCTTTCTCCTATAGGAGATTTTCGAAAACTCCCAAGGAAAATAAAAATGGAGTTCGAATTCCATGTAGTACCATTTAGGGGTCATTTGGTTTGGATTTAATTTGGATAAGTATCCCAAGACAATTAATTAAATCCAAGAAATGAAATACTATTTCAATAACTAGGAAGGGCCGAAAATTCCAATGAATTGGCTCGAAGAATATAAATGCATGATCCTATTAATTATTTCCCCACATTGGAAAATATAAAACATCAAGCTCATCATCCCACATTAACCACGAAAATTTATTTCACGCAAAACACTTAATCACGTAGAAACGAAAGTTTCATAATTCCAAGAATCCAAAATTCGAATAACATATAAGAAAAGTCACAAAAATTTGGGATGTTACATCCTTCCCCTCTAAACAGAAATTTCATCCCGAAATTTAATCGTCTCACACAAACAATTCGGGAAACTTTTCTTTCATCTTATCTTCTAACTCCCACGTAGCTTCCTCGGGACCATGGTGCTTCCACAACACCTTCACGGACGCTATCGTCTTGTTTCGTAGCTCTTGTACCTTCCGATCTAGGATTGCCTCGGGCCTTTCCTCGTAGCTCATGTCGGGGTTAAGACCACTTCCTCTTGATGAATTACATGTTTGGGGTCGAACACGTATTTGCGCAACTATGACACATGGAACACGTTGTGCACGTTCCCAAAGCTGGGAGGTAACGCCAAACGATACGCTACAGGGCCTACTTCATCGATAATCTCGTACGGTTCTACGAAATGCGGTTTCAGCTTGCCTTTCACTCCAAACCTCACAACTCCTCTCGTCGGGGACGCTTTCAAGAACACTTTGTCACCGACGTCGAATTTGATTTCCGTTGGACGCACGTCGGCATACGACTTCTGCCTATCTTGAGCTTCCTTGATCCTTGCACGGATTTGATGCACAATTTCGGTCATCTCCTTTATCGCATCGGGGCCTAACATCTTCCTCTCGCCAACTTCATCCCAAAAAAAGTGGGGATTGACACTTCCTTCCATACAAGGCTTCATACGGAGCCATATCGATCGTCGCTTGGTAGCTATTGTTGTAGGCGAATTCAACCAACGGTAGAACAGTTTCCCAACCTTCCCCTCGATCTAGAACAACGGCTCGCAGCATATCCTCAAGCGTTTGAATCGTCCTCTCTGATTGCCCGTCCGATTGCGGGTGATAAGCGGTGCTGAAATTCAGTTGCGTGCCCAATTCGCGCTGCAAACTCATCCAAAACTTAGATGTGAACTTCGTATTGCGGTCGGACACTATAGTCTTTGGCACTCCATGCAAACGCACAATCTCATTCACGTAGAGCCTAGCTAACTTGTCCGCGCCATAAGTAATCTTAATCGGTAAGAAGTGCGCGCTCTTTGTAAGTCGATCAATGGTCACCCAAATCGCAGTGTTGCCCTTCTGTGACTTTGGCAAACCCGTCACGAAATCCATAGCTATATGCTCCCACTTCCATTCTGGAATTTCAAGCGGTTGTAACTTCCCATATGGCCGTTGGTGTAAGGCCTTCACTTGTTGGCATGCTAGACATCGTTCTACATATGACGCTTCGTCCCCTTTCATTCCATTCCACCCCACCAAAACTGTTGCTTCAAATTTCGATACATCTTCGTGCTTCCACTTACGCAAGATTAAACTATACTAATTTAAATCGCGAGTATGATCGCTCGTCGTTGCATGAAAATATCTCTTAGCATCGGTTCTTCTTGTCTCGCACCTTGACTTAAGCGTTTGCCTAAACTCTCATATTCTCGTACGTTTCATTGCTCGGAAAAACAGTAGTTATGTTTTTCACTTAGAACTACGATTCGCACGGTCAACTAGGCTTATGTTTTAGGTACTCTAAGTTCACAACACAATTCATCATCTCATAGATCATCATCTACTTCAATTTACGTAATTCATACCTCAAGATAAACACACCACATTTTCACATCCCATAGCAAAACACTTTCGAACTTCACATTATATTCAAAACTTTTTGATATAATTTTCTTTACACATTCACACTTTCCTAAAAATTTTCCACATCTCACTTTTAAAAATAAAAGTTTTGACTCAAACTAAAACGTACTTTCACATCAACTTTCATCATCCGTATAAAACACTCCATAGAATAACGCATCATACTTCGCACCTCATAACATACATAACATCACACTTCCACACTATCACAATATTGTTTTCACCCATAATACACGCGTTTAAATCATCATGCTCACATTCAACATATGTATGTTATCATATCATTTATTCTCGAATTTCAACATGAAAATAACATCACATCATCACGTAATTACATGCTCATGCATTCTTTTGCCCAAAACATCCTCATCATATCGTGAATTTTATACATCGTTCACACATTTCATCAACAACTTAAAACATACCTTACTTTCCTTGGTTGAGCGTGATGCTTTGGATGTTGAGCCTTCGTGACACTTCTAGTCAATAAGGGTTCACTAACTTAGACTCAAAGTAAAAGAAGACTCTCGGACCTGAGCAAAAGAACAAAGCTCTGATACCACTCTGTCACGACCGCCCATACTAGGGTTGCTTTAAACGCGGCGATCGTGATACAACATGTAAAGGGTTAGGTTTAAAATCAATTAATTAATTAATTGTGGGGAAAAATACAATTAAATAAATCCCACAATTAAAAGAATAAAATAAGCATGTGGGAAGGGGAGGAAATTTTCGAAAATTCCATGTAGGAATAGCAAGGAATTTATTTGGTATTTACTTGGAGAGAATATATTCACAACTTAGGAAATAAAAGTGAATATTTCATAAACAAGGGAACAAAATAAATTAAATCTCCAAGTATGAAAATAATGGTGGGGGCCAAAAATTTCCATAAGGAATTGCACAAGGAAATTATTTAAATCCCCAATTAAAAGAATAGGATTTAAATTAGGCAATTTATTTATAGGAAAAAGGCTCCCATAAAATAGGCAACAATTAATTAAATTCCCACAAGGAAAATATTGCATAGGGGGCGTGTGATATGGGAGAAAAGTAGGAGAAAAAAATATTCACATCCCCAATTAATTAGACATAGGAATTTATTTGAATAAAAAGGGATTCCACAAATTAGGAAACAAATAAAATATCCTCCAAAATTTAGTGGAGGGGCCGAAAATTGCTAACTAAGGAATGTCCCAACTCTCTATTTATTTTAGGTGAAGAAATAAATTATAACATGATTTAATTGGATTAAATTCAAAGGAAGAGAGTCAATAAAGCACCAATTAAATCAAATGAAAATAATTTTTTCTCCTATAGGAGATTTTCGAAAACTCCCAAGGAAAATAAAAATGGAGTTCGAATTCCATGTAGTACCATTTAGGGGTCATTTGGTTTGGATTTAATTTGGATAAGTATCCCAAGACAATTAATTAAATCCAAGAAATGAAATACTATTTCAATAACTAGGAAGGGTCGAAAATTCCAATGAATTGGCTCGAAGAATATAAATGCATGATCCTATTAATTATTTCCCCACATTGGAAAATATAAAACATCAAGCTCATCATCCCACATTAACCACGAAAATTTATTTCACGCAAAACACTTAATCACATAGAAATGAAAGTTTCATAATTCCAAGAATCCAAAATTCGAATAACATATAAGAAGAGTCACAAAAATTTGGGATGTTACATCATCGCTACCCACCCCGCACGGAATCTTTCCCTTTGCCACTTCCTGGGAGTTTTTGTGAGGAACAATATAACCGTCTCGGAGGGAGATGACTTATCCACCTTGACGATGGTGGACGCCCCAGGATTGTTTGATACCCCCTTGTTCGTCCGAACGAACGCGGTATACATGAGGCAAGGCGTGCCACACTTCTATTTGATGGGAGAGGAGGCTTTACCCACTGCTCGGGCAGCGGCAGCTCAGGGAGCACCGACACACGAGCAGAGGCAAGATAGAATGGAAAAGGCTGTGGACGAAATAGCAGAGGAAAACAGACAAATGAGATAAGAAATAACCCGGTTAGCGTCAGTAATGGAAGGGATCCTAAAGGAGTCTGCAGGACAGAGAAGGCAGAATCAGAGGCAAGAGGCTTTGGAGACGACAGTAACCAAGCTAGGAGAGGAAAACCACCGGATGATAGCAGAAATGACCAAGATGGTGTCCGTGATGGAAGAGATACTGATGGTGATAGCACAAGGAAGACAAGAGGAAGATGTTGGACCGAGTGGCCATGGTGGCCGGAATGATGAACAGCAGATACCTGAGACAGAAGAAGGTGAGGCCAAGGTGTCGGCGAATGCTGAGGAGCCGGCGGAGTTTGATGAGGACCAGACCGGAACTGATAGGGAACAACCACTTGCATCACCTGCGCTGCGAAGCAGCAGGCGACACCGATAGACCACCCCACCTGACCAGTTAGTTTTCTTTTTATTTTCAGTTTTTAGTTTTTCGTATTTTAATTGTGTTTTTTTAGGTAGTATAATTTGTGTTTGTGCGCAAACCCCATTTCTAACACTTAGCCTATTTAATAGTCTAAATGTGAGAAGTAAAGGGTTTGTCTCTTTGGCGCATGTTTTATGTGTTTACTTGTTTATTGTTTTTCGTAAGCATGTTGGCCCACACTTAGCCCATTACATGGTCTAAGTGTGAGGAGTTATGTATATAGTTGTTTGTTTTTCTTGGTTTCTGTTGATTTGTAACTCCTCCCACTTAGCCTATTGTATAGTCTAAGAGTGAGAAGTTTTCAGTATAAGTATGTTTTGTTGTGTTTTGGTATGTCTGTGTGTCGGCCATACTGGCCATTACCCTTTTCCACTTCACAGCCTCATCTGGGGCAGACACGTGTGAACTGGGAGGGGGATTGCACTGGCCAGTATGACATGTGTATATGTGAAGTCTGTGTTTGTGCTTGTGTTAGTGTCTTGTTATGTCTAGTTTTTTTTCTTTTGTGTGTTGATTGGGCTTAAAACTCAACTGTCCTGAGCTGACGGTGAGGGGAATTGAGGGAGATAAGACATGCTTGAAAACAGAAACTACCCCCCTTAGTACCTCCTAGCCAGGATAGATGACGCAAGTATGAGGGAAAAGCCCATCCTTAGAGCCAAACACGAAAGCCCTCTTAAAATGTGAGTTATAAGCTTTAAGTGGAACCACTTTCCACATATATTGAAAAGAAAAGAGCGGCTGCCACGAACTACCTAAGATTAAGTGACCACGAGTAGCGAACACTGAAGGCAGTAGGAAACCCACCCCTAAAAAAAAAAATTATTTTCCAACCCTTAGAACTCCACTTTCTAGCCATACACATACCCAGATATAACCCCTATCCCCTGGAATTGTGTGTGCAAGACATGAGACGATTGGAGCTTACTAGCCAGAAGGTGTACAAGAAAGCAGAATCCAGCTGGGCAAGAAAGTTTGGAAGAAAATCGACCAGGGAGTTATCCTAGGTCCAAAAAAAAGAAGAAGAAGGTATAAGGGTGGCGAAGCCACAAAGAAAAAAAGAGGGAAAGAAAGAAGAAAAAAAAAGATAAAAGAAAATGGTTAGAAAAACTTGGCCATAAAAAGAAAGAGAAGGAATAAGGGTGGCGAAGCCACAAGAAGCTACTGACCAGTTGGAGATCATAGCCAGAAGCGCCAGCCAAGAGAAGCAACAACCAAGAGCCCAAATGCACACAGTTCCCCACCTCAATAAAGCAGAAATTTTGAACCTAGAGCCTTAGGAACATCCACCCAAAAATATTACAAACCAATAGCCCCGTTACAAACCTTTAAGCCCTTTAGTAGCTACACATGAGATCTAAGTCCGAAGCAATCGTGGTTGAGCATATTGAGAGAAAAGCAGTCCTAACATTCCTGGTAAGGTATGAGTGACTGAGTGAACCTAGTGTTTGGCCGAGAGGTGTGGGCGATCATGACAAGCGGATATACTGACTGGGAGAGAAAAGGGGGGCGGCGGAAGTTCAAGGCTGTCTAAGGCCGGATTGCACCTGATCCCGAGGGGAGGGATGGTTGAAAATATAGCCCAATTGTTGTGTTAATGTGTCTAAGTGTTTTAGTTTTCTTTTATGTGTTTGTCTTTGTTATATGTTTCTCTTTGCGTCATAGTTAGAGTCTAGGGTAGGATAGAGTCGGTCAGGGGAGTAACCAGGCTAGAATTCGACTTACTTCTTTTTGTTTGTTCTTCACGCTTGAGGACAAGCATATGGTAAGTGTGAGCAATTTGATAAGTCGTATTCTAGGCCTTGGTTTCTGGTCAGTATGATGTGCATAATTGATTATATCTGCAAAACAGTTGCTCAAAGTGTGCAGGTTGAGTGTTCTAGCCAGTAGGCAAAGCTTCAGATACTTCAGGTGAAAAGGGCGTCAGAACGATTACGTACTGGTGCAAAAATGGATCGAGATGGAGAAGAAGGATAGCTGGGACTGATCAACCACAATTAAGGGCAAAGAAGTCATCTCGCCACGAGGTTTTACCCTAAAATAAAGGGTAAGCCTCCCTATAAAAGGAAGCCACTTGGAGAGAGAAGAATATACTCATTCATCATCATCACTCTTAGGTAGAATTCTCTCCATAGTTCAGTCCTTCAGCCCAGTCCAGAGCCTCATTCCTCGCCACAACCATGATCACCTGAGTTCCAGAAGCCTCCGGAGTTCCAGACGTTCTTCATCCAGTCAGCAAGATCGTAGTTAGAAAGTTCCATCGCCCGGCGTGGCAAAACACTTTTTATTTCGCTTTCGTAGTTTAAATTGCTTGTTTTCCTTTGCGCTGGATCTTGTTACTTTTGAATTTCTCTGCTTAGAAGTACTTTGATTGAACATCCGAACATGTTTTATGCTATGAAGTTGTTTTCTGTTCAGTTCACTTCGCTGATTTCTTTTCCTTCTGCCCAGTTAGTTTAGATCTAGTGTTTCTGGTTGAGTTGAGTATCGAATCTTGTGTTTCCATTTCCGTAGTTTATTGCTCCGAGTTAGTATAGCCTGTTTACTGTTTAATTGCGTAGAGTTTTGTTTCATGCAAGGTGTGGTTTTGTGTTTCATATATTCGTTTATGTTGACCAGAAGGCGGAGTTTCAGTTTTGGTGTTCGATCTTAGATTTGGAATTTTTAGTGGTGGATCTGGAATCGTGAGTTGGTAATCTGTGTTTAAATGGTGTTGAATCAGGTTTATTTGTTATCTGATTTTAGTTTGTGTTTGTTGAAGAAGATGAAGTCCATATCAAATGTTGGGGACCACTTGTTTCTTTAAAAATGCTTTTTGCTTTTCATCCTTCACTTTTAATTATACCCTGCAGACCTGTCAGCCTAGTCACCACAACTACCACTGCCTTCTGATATTCTGTTTAGCCCAAAATAGAAACCCAACACTTTTCGAATATTTTCTGTTTCACCATGTCCACGTACACAGCTGCATATCAGAATCCCCTCACACCTTCTAGCCACTAGGATACCACCTTCAATTTCTTGCCTAGGTAGAGACTCAACCCAAGCGTGGTAGCTAACCAAACTCTCCAGAATATCACCACAATCACTCCAACCGTCACCATCTCTGTGGGATTCGACCCCTACCTTCACTATACTACCCAGTAGAAGAGGGTTGAGGAATTATTGATACTAGGTTTTAGGCTTAGCAGGGGATTGTTTCATCCTGATCAGTAGGATACACCCTTGTTTGAACGACACCTACGCAAACCTGCTCTTTCACAAGGTACTTGACTAAGAATCACCTATGTAAGTGCGAAGCGTGGTCGCTTCATAAAACGCACTTATGAATCCAAAGTGGTGTCCAAGACCGCAATGGATACAAAACGTAAGAACGGATGAGGTTGAGGTGTTTAAGCGTTAACACCATTGTCTCGGTGCACGCCGTGGGGGATTAGTTCAACGCATCGCGCTACTAAGCCGCCTGTGTATCCGATGGTGTCGACTAAGGAGGGTTCAAAGCCAACAACTACCTATCCTTATGCTTATATACCTACTGAAGGTTGAGCTTGTGTCTGCATGCATATGCATTTGGCTATTTCCACTCATGTGGGGGATTGTAAAATCATGGATTAAATATGCCCGGTTAATGGATTTTGACCAAACAATAAATGTGACGAGACATTTAATTTTGTGAAATTAAATGATATAGCGTCGATCTAAATTTTACGTAGATAAATGTAGTATATTCACTTTCTCTAATCCGATTTCCGGTGAGTGAGAAATAGTGGATTAAAGTTGAGCATAATTAGCTTTTAATTAAAGCTTGAAGTTTGAGCTTAGGGAATAATTAACTAGTGTTAATTATCCCACATTGGAGAAGTAACACATCTTTTAATGTGTTTGAATTAAGTGACTTTATGTTACTTAATAATTATAGTGGATCAAGATGGGTGAAAGAGCCCACATGCGCGCGCACGCGCGCGCCGTCGCTGCCGCCTGCCCGCCCTAGCCCGAGTCCATGCTCGTGGTCGTGGTCACGGGCCCCGAGCCCGATCCCGATCTCGATCTTGGACTTGGACTTGGATCTTGGCAATTGGTCTTTGGGTGGTCTTTGGGCTTGGTGCTTGGTGCTTGGGCCAAACTTAATCTTTTAGACCACCGCTAAGTCAGCAATCCAAGTGGCTTGACACATCATCAAGCGTGGCATAGTCAAAGCTGCCATGTGAGAAATCTACATGCTCCGCACACGAAAGGCACACTCCTGCCAGAAGCTTGTAACCGATGACGGTTACGAATGAGCCATGATGAGCCTTAATGGCTTGGTTGACCCTGCATGGTGGCTTGGCCTTTAAATAGGCTAGCCATTCCACTGCATTACACACACATGAACATCACAAGCATACTTCCTCTCTGCATAAGTCTTTTTCGAAGCTCTGCCCTCTTCCTCTTCCAGTTCGCCGGAGCTCGTTCCAACTGCAGTGTTGCAACGAACGAGACGTAGCGGTTTTATCTTTGGGGACGACACACCAAAACCGAGAACACTATCGGGGCGTATCTCGTCTTGCGGAAAGAGGCCTTCCTTGACTCGGCTAAGTTCATCTTTACAGTTTCGAATTCTGTAATTTTCGTCAACCCGAGAACTCTAAAATTTTCGTTTCTGTTTTATTTGTCTACTCTCAGGTTGTATTACACCCGGTTAGTGTTTTTTATAGATATATCTCCAGCACACTCAAGATCTTTTCATCCTTGCCAAGAGTTGTTGAAGAATCAAGATTTACATTTGTTCTACCGATCGTTTCAATTAAGAAAGGTACAATCGAACTTTTCTTCATCCTCTCCATTCAAACATTGTTTTGACTCCCTCATGCATATAGTGAGTATAGGGATTTCAATTCTAGGAATTTAATCGGTGGGAATTCGTGTCTGAATGAGAACAAATTGTGAATATGCGTTTTGAATGAATTTGTGTGAAGTTTAAATGAATCATGGGTGGATGATGTGTGACTATATGAGAACATGATTGTGAGAACCTTTTTAAGCATGGTTGTGTGCTGGAAGCATAAAAAGGTTGTGTTTGGATGAATGAGGATAAAACCCTAATTCAAATTTTGAAGCATGAAATCTGTAGTGTTCGGACAGTAGGTTCCGACGCATGTTTGACCAACCAAACGAACTCCTTTTTGTACGATTCCTTTTTCTGAGTAACCCTCAAGGTTTCTTCTGTGTCGTGTGTGAATATTAACCTATTTGGACGAAGGATGAATATTTGGTGAATTTTTTAAATTGACTACGCAGTTCTGCCAGAAATTATTTTTCTCGACCAGTGAGTTACATTTTAGATTTGACCGACCTAAAAAGATTATTTTGATGTGAAATTTTAACTGAATGATATTCGATGTGTCTAATGTATTGTGGGAAAGTTTCAGCCCCAACGGAGGCCGGATGAATTTTAAATGAGTTTTACAAAATGACCGCGCTTTTCTGCCAAATTTCTATCCTTGCGAAAATAACGATGTTGTTGTGTTTTAAATGATATACATAATATGTATGTGTTAAGGAACCCACTCTATGATGAAGTGATGTGTTATTCGATGATGCATGCTACGGTGTGCTTCCTTTTGTTGTTGGGGAAAAGGGAAACGTTGGGGACATGCATAATTATGAGTCAATGTTTGTGACTGATTGGTAATACATATTATCTAAAGGTGATAACTCGTGCACGAAGCATGATAACAAAGGGAAAGAAGTACTTAAGGTCTAAACGGTCGAGGTGGGCTTTCTTTTAACTAAGGACAATGTCCTAAATACTTTATCGGTGGAAATTACTATGTTTATCATGCCGTGTTTTGTTTTAACGTGCCTATCTGATGTGGCTTTTGCCACTATTATTTAAATCGAATTCGGGTCCTCGTAGGGCCGCAAACCCTACTTGGATTAGTGTACACCTATGGTAGATCGTGTGCTAGCGTACGGGCTGGCCGGTCTAGTGACCTGGTTTGCGGCCGCATTCCTTGTCATGTATTGGCAGATATGGCTAACGTCTATGGAAAAATGACTGATCAGTAGACTTTTACTATGGGAAATGATTTTGAGTGCCTCGGGCCTTTCTAAAGCTAAACCCCGATGGTTACTTACGTATGGCATGATAAATTATATTTTTTACAAAAAAATGATTTCGGCATGAACCACTGAGTATTATTTTTATAGTACTCAGCCCTGCATGTGTTTTCCCTATGTGCAGGTTGAGCGGCAACAAGCGGTTGGTGGTGTTGAGCAAATATCAATAAAAACTATGGTTGTCTTGAAACACCGAGTGTCTGTGACATCCCTAACCCGAAACGTACATCATTTTGCATCATTGCATATTTTATTCCGTATTTCAAAATAGATAATGAATATATTAGGTATAATATAAAGTGTTTAGTATGTTAATTTATTGATTTAAATTGTGTACATGGTATGCATGGGATAGTAGTGTGTGCATGATTTTATATTATGTACGTACTTTGCAATTAGGTATGCATGGGAAATGCATCTATTATGCCCATTTGTGCGTGTAAGAGGTTTGTCCAATACTTTAATAGGTGGCGTGTATCACCATGTGTCTTGCTAGGGATATGCCACTTGGAGTAATAACATACTAATTAATATGAATAAGTCGGCAAATAGCCGACGTGTATATATAAAAACAAATATACATATGTAGAAGTGGAGATTAAGAAAAAAAAAAGAAGAGGAATCGGCCTCAAGGGATAATAAGGATTTAGAAGCAGCACCAAGAAGGGAGATATACGAAGAAAGTAACGACGGGAAACGAAGGATCGTTTCCTAATAATTGAAAAGTAAATAAGGTGAGCTTTCTATCCTACATACTAATGTGGATAAAAATCCCAATGTAATTTCGAGATGAGTTTTGGTGAAAATCCAAACGCATGCTCGTCAATGATATTGTCCCGTCATAAATGCTTTATGCCTATCTGCCTTGGTTATGCCAAATATGTTATAATCGAATTCGGGTTCAAGTAAGGCTGAAAACCTTGCTTGGACTAGTGTACACAAATGGACCGTGAGCCGTTGGCCGGTCATGTGACCGTCGTGGAAGGTGGCCACCTTCCCGGTACACAAATGTTAAGATATGGTAAAGGAACGTAGACCGCGGTTGAACATAGAATTTTAGCAAGCTCGGGCCTTTCAAGTAAAAATCCATGAGTGTTGCTGTGATGACGTGACAATACTTTCAAATGTATAATTGTAACTTTCGGCACTGTGTTCATTGAGTACTCCTGTACTCAGCTCTGTATATATTTCTAAATGTACAGGTTGAGCTGCAAAACGGTGAAACAAGGGTGTTGGGAGAAAGTTCTTTTGAGTTTGATCTAGCAAGACCTCTGAAGTTTATGTTTCTATACATGAAATCGTGTTATTTACTTCCGCTGTGAAAGCTATAACTACAAATCTTATTTTGTATCATAAAGCCATCTTTTGACCCTATATAAACTCCTATCCAAGTATCTCAGGATGTAGTACATGATGTTTTGATAATCTCCCGTCTGAATTTGTTCTTGTTATTGCTCATCCCTATTTCTCATCCCCACTTCTCTTGACCCTTCCCTTTTAGTCACGAATTTCCGTACTATACTATCCTTAGGTAGTGCGGGCGTGACAGAGTGGTATCAGAGCAAGTTCTTTTCTGCCCTGAACCTGAGTGTCATTTTCTTTTCATTTCTCTGTCTAGACTCTTTCCACTAGACTGTAAGGTGATCAACTTTCAACACTCCTACCTATTGCACTCAACCAGAAGAATGGTTCAAAAGCCAAGTTATGTAATTAAGGAAAGGAAATAATAAAAAACGAGAAATCGGGTCAAAGAAGAAAATAAGTTATTACCATCTTTCGCTTTTCTGAGCGAAAAGTAACAATAAATGGAGGATTGTAACAAGTAGAAAGCAAAAAAGTAACAAAACTTAAGTATGGAATCTCGAGGCAATAAGATATTATCATACCTCTTCATAATTTATTTTAATATCACAGATATATATATACTTATGTGGCACGGTGAAATGTGAATTGATGAATGTTTTAGTGTAGATGGCCCCTTTCCGATTTACTGCTAGGATGAGAACGTCACCGATACAAAGCCCAGAAGATATGATATAAGAGTATGAGGAATGTGCTATGCGCTTTAATGAAGATCTAGGAGAATTTCTTGCTCGGTTTGGCAAGCTTTGGAGACGGGCCCATCGGTATGGGGTTGATGATATGGATGGGATTTCACGACTTGTTAGTCTACTACCTTCTACTTGGCAGCGATGGGCAAGGATGATCTCCAGGGATTATATTTTCTATCGTAGGCCACGCTTTGTGTATACAGGTGATTTCCTTCACTTCTTAGGGGAAATTCAGTTGTGTTACACTGTTTACGGACATGCTCCTCTAGGGCCATATATTTTACCCGGTGACCCCATCCCAGCAGGAGGATCCATACTTCCGGGTCAGCCGAGTATCGTGCCTGGTATGATGCCACCTTCTCCTTGGCCCGTTACTCGAGGTCATGGGGCACGATATAAGGCTAAGGCAAGCCCGTCACGACCACTGCCGGATGAAAGAAGGTTGTCACCATTGAGGTGGTCACCAGTGAGGATTCCTGAGGCCCAGACACCTATGGAACATGCTACAACGACAGACATGTCAGCAAAGAGGCACAGACAGGGTAAGGCCCCAGCTTGTACTCCTATTGACTTGAACGATCAGCCATCTACGGTGGGTACTGGTCGTTTACAGCCTCTACCCACGACCCCACGCGTATCTCCAGTTGAGAGGACTTCTCCGGTCTCTGTTTACCACCCGCCGACTTCAGAGGAGCTCAAGTTTAATGCCTGGATATTTAGTCATTTTGATGAGATGACTCGTGGACGATATAGGCCAGGAGGGAGTCGTATGACTGCCATCGTCGTTAGCAGTTCTGATGATGAAGACATTGAAGAAGAGCCAGAGGAAGAGCCATAAGAAAATCTGACCTGCAAGTCAGAAGCCAGTGTCACGAAACTTACAACACCTTAGTAGTAGAGTAGATGTGATCACTGTACTTATCCGAAACAGACCCGTTGTGAGACCGTTCGGTTATGTGTTTCTGTTTTGTGTATAGTAGCTACTACTTTTGTATGATGCATATATGGGTACATGTATTTCATGTTTAGGTTTTGACGATGTTTTGGATAGTATTGAAATGCTTGTAAAACTATATTTGTACAAAAAGTCCTCTTGGTTATCCAAAAAGGCTATTTTCACATGTATATATATATATATATATATATATATATATATATATATATATATATATATATATATATATATGTGTACATATTTTCAATGACTTCAAAATCCTTATTGTTATTGTTGATTCGATTGCATTGTTGAATAATTTTAGTCCGACACAATACAAATAACGTTTATTTATTTATTTATTTATTTATTTAATTATTTTATCAATCTAAATGGTTTTATAACATATACACATACATGTAAAGACTTATAAAAAAATATTTTTGACAATGTAGAATGCCACCAAGGAGAGTTGGGCGACCTCGAGGGAAAGGGAGAGGAAGAGGAATTGGAATAGTATTACCACCCGAACATGAAGAATTTGAGGAACAACGTGAAATAACTCCACCACCCCCACCACCTCTAGTACCGGATCGAAGAAAATAAGAGATTTTCCTGAAACAAAAACCACCAATATTTGATGGTATGGGTGATCCGACGGATGCAGAAACTTGGATACGTACAATTGAACGCATTTTCAACTTATTTCACTTCACAGATCCAGAGCGTTTAATTTGTGTGCCTTTCCAATTAAAAGGGTTGGCAGATTACTGGTGGGAGGCACGAAAAAAAATAATGGGGGCTCATGAGTTAACTAATATGACTTGGGAGCAATTCAAAGAAGGATTCTATGAGAAATATATTTCCAAAAGTTATCGGAAGAATAAGGAAATGGAATTTTATAATCTGAAACAAGGAAGGATGTCGGTAACAGATTACGAGCGTATATTCACTGACATGTCCAGATATGCCCCAGATCAGGTTAACACGGAGGAGAAAATGGCTGAAAAATTTTGTGGTGGGTTAAGACATGAAATAAGAATGGCATTGGCAAGCCATCGTGGGTTATCTTATTCTGAATCTCTTAAACGAGTGCTTGCCATTGAGTCAGCAATGCCAGTAGAGAAACCTATGCCTAGTGTACCACTGGCACGTGCTCAAATTCAAAGTCCCGGAGACAAAAGAAAGTGGGATGGTAATCGGACTCAACATGAACACAAGAAACCATGGTATGGCCAAGATTGTGCGCAGAACTTTCCGAGACAGTCTACTTTCATTTCAGCGGAAGGCCGGCCAAGCCCCATTCCATGTTCCAATTGTAACAAGATACATAATGGGATATGTAGAGCCGGGACTGAAGCTTGTTATAAGTGTGGCAAAATTGGTCATTTTGCAAAAAATTGTCCAACCAACACTTATGGAAGGGGTACAGGACCATATCCACTAGGACAACGCTCCCAGCTACGGGCGGTAAATGCACAACCTCAGAGAGGTCCGCAACAACCCCCACGATGTCCACAACACCATCAAGTAAGACTTCCAACACAAGCCAGGGCCTACGCACTGAGGCGGGGACAGCCTGAGGGAGAAAAGGGAAATCTGGCAGGTATGGCCATGCTACTTGACATACCTGTCATTTTATTATTTGATACTGGCTCTTCACATTCTTTTATATCGGACTCTTGTGTTGATACCTTGAATCTGACAACTGAACCAGCTAAGTATAAAATAAAGGTAACCTCACCTGTCGGAGGAATTATAGAAATCACTCGAACTTGCTCGAACATAGAAGTCTTATTGGGGGAACATAGGATCCTAGTTAGTAATTTGAAGGTCCTGAAGATGTGTGATGTTGACCTTATACTAGGAATGGATTGGTTGGCTGAAAACCATGTCACCATCCAATGTAAAGAAAGAAAAATTTTCTTTCAAAACACAAGCGAAGAACGAACAAGTTTCTATGGGGTCACCATGAATAAACGAAAATCCATAATCTCTGCCTTACAAGCAGCAACATTAATAAGAAAAGGGTGTCCCGCTTACCTCGTTTACCTGAACGAGGAACATAAGGAAAAAATGGAAATCGAGGATGTGAATGTTGTGCGTGAATTTCCAGACGTGTTTCCTGATGTTCTACCTGGGTTGCCACCTGATAGACAACTGGAATTTAACATTGATTTGGAACCTGGATCTGAGCCAATATCGAAAGCACCATACCGGATGGCGGCAAAGGAGTTGGGAGAACTCAAGATACAGTTACAGGAACTCATGGACCTGGGCTTTATCAGACCTAGCACATCACCATGGGGAGCTCCTGTACTGTTTGTCAAAAAGAAGGATGGATCGATAAGAATGTGTATTGACTATCGGGAACTGAACAAGCTAACACTTAAGAATAAATACCCATTGCCGAGGATAGACGATTTGTTCAATCAGCTCAGAGATGCTAGAGTATTCTCCAAAATGGATTTAAGATCTGGCTATCATCAGTTAAAGATTCGGCCAGAAGATGTACCCAAAACGGCTTTTCGCACCCGATATGGTCACTATGAATTTTTAGTAATGCCTTTTGGATTGACTAATGCCCCTGCTGTATTTATGGATCTCATGAATCGCGTATTCCATCCTTATCTGGATAAGTTCGTCTTGGTCTTCATAGATGATATACTTATCTACTCGAAGGGTGTAAAGGAACATGAGGAACATCTCAGAGTTGCATTAGAAACCTTGAGAACTGAAAAGCTCTATGCAAAATTTAGCAAATGTGAATTTTGGCTAAATGAGGTGAACTTCCTTGGACACGTGGTAACTGCGGAAGGCATTCGAGTGGATCCGACAAAAGTAGAGGCTATACAAAACTGGAAATCACCAACCACCCCTAATGAAATTCGAAGCTTCCTTGGGTTGGCCGGCTACTACAGAAGGTTCATTGAAGGTTTCTCCAAGATTTCTAGGCCAATGACGCAACAACTTAAAAAGGGCATCAAATTTGTGTGGACATCAGAATGCGAACACAGCTTCCAACTGCTGAAGGAAAAATTAACAACAACTCCGGTGTTAGCAGTCCCTGAATCAGGAACAAATTATGTAGTTTACACTGATGCCTCAAAGAACGGGTTGGGTTGTGTGTTGATGCAAAATGGGAAAGTAATTGCTTATGCGTCATGGCAACTGAGGCCCCAAGAGATGAACGCATGATTTGGAATTAGCCGCAGTAGTACATGCTCTGAAAATATGGAGGCACCACCTTTATGGAGTTCGATGTGAGATTTTCACTGATCATAAAAGTCTCAAATACTTCTTTGAACAAAAGGAACTGAATATGCGACAGAGAAGATGGCTTGAATTAGTGAAAGATTACGATTGTGGCATAAACTACCACCCAGGCAAGGCTAATGTGGTAGCCGATGCTCTTAGTCGAAAATCTCAGCAGTTGGCAGTGATGATCACTCAAGAAAAAGAACTATGGCGAGAATTCGACAAAATGGGGCTGGAAGTAGTACAAACACCTGAAACAGTGGAAGCAAAGATTGCCACCTTAGTGATGGAACCAGATTTGAGAACTCAAATTATAACCGCACAAAGACAAGATGATATCATGAAAAAATTTCGAGCAAAAGTACAATCTGGTGATGAAAATTTTTTTAAGGAAGAAGCAGACAATGCTCTCACCTTCAATGGAAGAATCTGTGTACCAAATAATGACGAACTCAGAAATAAGATTTTGACTGAAGCTCATGATACCCCGTATACTGCCCATCCAGGGAGCACCAAGATGTATCATGATTTGAAAAAGAAATTTTGGTGGAAGGGTATGTAAAGAAGCATTACCATGTTCGTCGAAAGATGCCTAGCATGCCAGCAAGTTAAGGCACTACACCAACGACCTTATGGGAAATTGCAACCTTTAGAAATTCCTGAGTGAAAATGGGATCATGTAACAATGGACTTTGTAATAGGTCTGCCTAAAACCAAATGAGGAAATACCGCTATCTGGGTTATCGTTGACCTCCCTACCAAGTGTGCTCATTTCATTCCCATTCATATCACTTATGGGTCAGAGAAGTTAGCTCAGTTGTATGTCCAAGAAATCATACGTCTGCATGGAATTCCGATAACAATCACATCGGATCGAGATCCAAAACTCACCTCAAGGGTTTGGAAAAGCTTGCAGAAGAAACTGGGCTCAATACTAAATTTTAGCACAACATTTCATCCACAAACGGATGGACAGTCAGAAAGAACGATTCAGACCCTAGAAGATATGTTACGAGCAGTTATACTGGATAAAGGAGGTAGTTGGGAATCTGTTTTGCCCTTGATAGAATTTGCATACAACAATAGCTATCAAGCGACCATTGATATGGCACCATAGTAGGCATTATATGGAAGGAAGTGCAGATCGCCACTTTACTGGGATGAAGTTGGTGAAAGAAAGATGCTAGGTCCAGATTTGATAAATGACATGATTGAGATTGTGAGACAAATTCGATTGAGAATCAAGGAGGCACAAGATCGGCAAAAGTCTTATGTCGATGCACGTCGGACGGAGTTGAAGTTTAACATCGGAGATAAGGTGTTTTTGAAGATATCTCCTTCTAAAGGGATAACTAGGTTTGGAATCAAAGGAAAATTGAAGCCACGTTTCATCGGGCCTTATGAGATTCTTGACGAAGTAGGACCGGTGGCATATCGTTTGGCATTACCACCAAGCCTTGGGAATGTACACAACGTGTTTCATGTGTCTCAACTCCGGAAATATGTTTATGACTCGAAGCACATAATCCACTATGAAGAGGTTAGTCTAACACCAGATTTAAACTATGAGGAGAAACCTATAGCTATCCTTGATCAAAAGGTACAACAGTTACGGAATAAGTCAATATCAACAGTGAAAGTTTTGTGGAATCATCATGGACAAGAAGAGGCAACATGGGAGTTGGAGGAGAAAATGAGAGAACAATACCCAGAAATGTTTATGTAAGAAATAACAAATTTCGGGACGAATTTTTTTTTTAGGCTGAGAGGATTGTGACATCCCTAACCCGAAACGTACATCATTTTGCATCATTGCATATTTTATTCCATATTTCAAAATAGATAATGAATATATTAGGTATAATATAAAGTGTTTAGTATGTTAATTTATTGATTTAAATTGTGCACATGGTATGCATGGGATAGTAGTGTGTGCATGATTTTATATTATGTACGTACTTTGCAATTAGGTATGCATGGGAAATGCATGTATTATGCCCATTTGTGCGTGTAAGAGGTTTGTCCAATACTTTAATAGGTGGCGTGTATCACCATGTGTCTTGCTAGGGATATGCCACTTGGAGTAATAACATACTAATTAATATGAATAAGTCGGCAAATAGCCGACGTGTATATATAAAAACAAATATACATATGTAGAAGTGGAGATTAAGGAAAAAAAAGAAGAGGAATCGGCCTCAAGGGATAATAAGGATTTAGAAGCAGCACCAAGAAGGGAGATATACGAAGAAAGTAACGACGGGAAACGAATGATCGTTTCCTAATAATTGGAAAGTAAATAAGGTGAGCTTTCTATCCTACATACTAATGTGGATAAAAATCCCAATGTAATTTCGAGATGAGTTTTGGTGAAAATCCAAACGCATGCTCGTCAATGATATTGTCCCGTCATAAATGCTTTATGCCTATCTGCCTTGGTTATGCCAAATATGTTATAATCGAATTCGGGTTCAAGTAAGGCTGAAAACCTTGCTTGGACTATTGTACACAAATGGACCGTGAGCCGTTGGCCGGTCATGTGACCGTCGTGGAAGGTGGCCACCTTCCCGGTACACAAATGTTAAGATATGGTAAAGGAACGTAGACCGCGGTTGAACATAGAATTTTAGCAAGCTCGGGCCTTTCAAGTAAAAATCCATGAGTGTTGCTGTGATGACGTGACAATACTTTCAAATGTATAATTGTAACTTTCGGCACTGTGTTCATTGAGTACTCATGTACTCAGCTCTGTATATATTTCTAAATGTACAGGTTGAGCTGAAAAACGGTGAAGCAAGGGTGTTGGGAGAAAGTTCTTTTGAGTTTGATCTAGCAAGACCTCTGAAGTTTATGTTTCTATACATGAAACCGTGTTATTTACTTCCGCTGTGAAAGCTATAACTACAAATCTTATTTTGTATCATAACGCCATCTTTTGACCCTATATAAACTCCTACCCAAGTATCTCAGGATGTAGTACATGATGTTTTGATAATCTCCCGTCTGAATTTGTTCTTGTTATTGCTCATCCCTATTTCTCATCCCCACTTCTCTTGACCCTTCCCTTTTAGTCACGAATTTCCGTACTATACTATCCTTAGGTAGTGCGGGCGTGACAGTGTCGTTGTGTCTTCACACATGACTACACTCTTCTCTTGGATGCTTCCGCTGTGACATTTCCTTTACTTGTCTTTTATTAAACTTTGAAGCTGTCTATTTGAATGTTTGAAAACTTGGTATCTTTTGAATAATGTCAAACACTTGGTTGTTTTATTAATTCTGGGTCAAACCTTTATTGAAACCCTAGTTTTCTATGTCTGTTCTTTAA
This sequence comes from Salvia splendens, assembly GCF_004379255.2. Classification (NCBI taxonomy): domain Eukaryota; kingdom Viridiplantae; phylum Streptophyta; class Magnoliopsida; order Lamiales; family Lamiaceae; genus Salvia; species Salvia splendens. The sequence goes on along the minus strand of NC_056041.1, from coordinate 30,333,387 downwards.
GTTCTTTAATCATGATCGCCCGCATTTATTACCCCTAAAGGGCGGTCATGACAGTTTGGTATCAGAGCCTCAGTTCTTTCCGCTCTGGACCCAAGAGCCTTGTTGAGTCGAAGTCTATTCATGTGTAAATTTACTAATTGATAATCATCGAAGGCTCAACACCATGACTCGTCTCCGGCCAACCAAGAAGAAAGAGGTAAAAATATTTTGTGAGTTTTGGATTGAATTACAGAAGGTAGGAAATTTCGATGGGAATCGAAGCTAATATGATATTTTAGAAATTTTGCTTGGAATATGAAATAATGAATATGCATGGATATGAAATCGCTTAACACGACTATCCCAAAAATGATGAATACTGTTGTGCACACCCCGATAAGGAAAATCAGCGAATATGTGATTGGACTTCTATGAGTTTGGATAGATGAAATTCTAAATGATTGAAATTTCATGAATTGTGAAACGTGAAGTATGAGTGTGATTACTTGATTACACTATGAAACAACACCTGTGGGAAATAAGTAAATACTATGGCTATTGGAAAATGTTGTTAAGATATGAACCGGGAGACACTATGAGAATATACAATTGCTATTGTTTAACAGTGAGGCATGATGGCATTGAATGTGCTGGATATTGAAGTATGATTGTGAATTTGTATTGGTTGATGTTGAGATTTGCTATTACGTCCACGAAACTGCAAAATTTACTTGAAGAAAATACATGTTGCTTCCAGGAACGACAAAATTTTATGCCTAGGCGGTTAAAATTTCATGACTATGAAACTGTGAAATGCAAAGCATGATACGCGTGTAGTTGCGAGTTGTGATTGTGATACAGATGAGCATGAACTGCATAATTTATGAAATGCGATTCCATGGATGATTGATTGACTGAGTGTTGCTATTCACATATATTAATGTACGATGTTTGTTATGATATGGAACACCAAATGATTTATACGAATAAATGTGTTGATTGTGCAATATATGGATGACGTTTATGTGGTGAAAATTTATGACCGATGAAGTATGAGGTATTGTGGAGAACCACTATTAAAGTGAAATGTGGAACTTTTGAACTTCGTTGCGAACGTAGGAGCCATATGAAGCTTGAGTTAGGTAATGATCAAATATACGTTGGAGTACGAAACTTCAAGCTATACTTGAAATTATATAGTGCCTACGAGGTTGGCCAGACTGAACGTGCTAGAACTTAGTTGTTAGTTGACAACTGCAATATCACTTTCCTGAGTGATAAAACCAACGAAAGTATATATTTCAAACTTTGGTGTATCCTCACAATGGCGAGATCATACCTAAGATCTAATAAAACTATGCAGTCTTGCATACCATGCCAAAGTGGCGATGCGACACAAGTACGATGACGTTTACGACACTTTAAGACCACGTGTGCAATGGCAATGCATTTCAAAACCTACGTGGCATGGCAAGAAGACTTTGAAGATGCGACCATCAAAAACAGTTATTAATTTCGACGATACGATGAATCTCAACTTGGAATCCATGATTTCATAGAATGATGTTACCATGTTCAGGCTCGCGAAAATGTGCGAGGGAGTGCGACCCTCTTAGCTAGAATGAACGTTTTACTTTCAACAGTACTTACTTGGATTCTAAGTTCCTTTCGGGACGTTTTGAATAAACGTGAGCCATTGTCTATTTAAACACATTGGTTGACTCCCAAATTGCAAGTAATGTCCATTATGTTTTTTCCCTATATCGAGTCATGACTCACTTGTCTCGAATGTTTGTGTTTGCCTTTGTAACGTTGGATAGCTTGATTGAGTAGTCTCATTTGATTCATCATTCATAAGGACAATATTTTGACCTTATGAACTTCCGTCATTGAACTTCATTCCTAAGTTTGTTTGCAGTTATGACCTTCAGTATGATCACACCTCCAGACATGTTTTCTTCAAAGAATGGAATATTATTCTTGGAACTACTGGTTCACCTCTTTATTTTGTAACCATGTATGTGACAAGTTCTTTCTTGCAGAAGTGAAATTCTTTTTAGTTCGGTTTCACTACATATATTGTTTCATACTCAACGATTTTTCTTTCTGCAACACCAAGTTAAGGCTATCTTGTTCTCTTCTTCCTTAATTTCTGAAAAGTTCCATGCACTTTGAGTTGTCTTTAACAAATCCGCGAATCCATTGATGTGATTTCATCTTTTCCAATAACCTGATGTTGTTGAACCATCATTTGTACTACTTCATGACATTTGTCCATGTTACTAAATCCTGCCGCGACTGATTATTTTAGGCCTTGACATGTTTGAACGATATCCTTCTTTGCTGTCCGGAATTTTGCAAATTGTGATCTAGCAGTCGGCTATGGATTTGAGAATTTTTGCAGTTTCATCCCGTTTCCATGACCTATCTCATGTTCTTCCGAGCTCTCATTAGAAGTAAATTCTCAAAGCTCTATGGGTTTTATTTGATACCTCTAAACCATTTAATTCTCATAATAGATGGGTTGAGTCCAATGAAACTCAATCATTGCATTGTTGTTCTTGTTTCCTTGATTAATTTTGGAGCCTTCCCGACTAAAGACATCCTTAGCAATGTTGCAACAATTTGAAATCTGTTGGGTCAAATTTCGAATCCTTGATACTAGACGGTAGGGAAATGCAGTAGTCGACTCGGATATACACAAGGAATAAGTTTCTATAGTTAGACATGCTAAAAAAAAAATGACACACCACTCCCGGGAGAAATGGAAGTGGGATGATTCTCGGACTCCATTTGACAGAAAACGGTACCAGTCGAGTCAGCATCGATCTCAACACGGAGGAGGACAACAAACTTCTAGTCAGAGAGGAGACTACCGATCCAGGGCACCACAGTGCAACGTGTGCTCTAAGTATCACTTCGGAGAATGTCGGCATCAAAATGTTACCAAGTGTTACAAATACGGAAGGAATGGTCACTTCTCTAGGGAGTGTCCGAGCAAGAAGGGAGGATCGGGATCGAGGCAGAACGATCAAGGATCCCGTCAACAATCAAGGGCACCGTATAGTGAATCGAGGAGAAATGGCGACCAGCTGTCACGACAACAACAAACCACTCAAGACTTCCGTCTCCAGCTAGAATGTATGCGTTGGAACAAAAACAACCGAAGATGGAGCAAGGCGATCGAGAAAAAAGAAACCTGACATGTATGGGCGAAATTTTCAACAATGCTGTCGTTGTTTTTGATACGGGCGCATCGCATTCATTCGTATCTGATTTGTGTGTGAATACATTGAGCTTGCCTGTTAGCAAATCTGAACATAAGATGGTAGTGTCTTCACTAGTGGAATAGAAATCTCTCGAACATGCTCGAACATAGAAATCGTCATGGGAAACCTTAAGTTAGTCGCTCACGATCCGCAAGTTATGGCGATGGGAGATATCAACGTAATTTTAGGGATGGATTGGTTGACCAAGAATTTTTTGCGACGATTCATTGTAAGGAGAGACAAATATCTCTACAAGCTCCGGGGAAAAGAACCCATTGTGTACCATGGAATCTCGATGAAACGGCGAACCGCTATAATCTCTGCACTTCAAGCTACCGCAATGATGAAGAAAGGGCGTCCTGCATATCTCTTTTATCTCCACAGAGAGGAGATGGAGGAAAGGAAAGTGGAAGACGTCGCTGTTGTGTGAGAATTTCCAGACGTTTTTCCCGAAGCGTTACCTGGACCGCCGCCAGATCGACAAGTGGAGTTTACAATCGACCTCGAACCAGGAGCAGCACCTGTGTCTAAGGCACCGTATCGATTGGCGCCTAAAGAGTTGGAGAAACTCAAGATTCAACTTCAAGAACTCATGGACCTAGGATTCGTTAGGCCTAGTGTCTCACCGTGGGGCACATCGGTGCTTTTCGTCAAGAAAAAGGACGGGTCGATGAGAATGTGTATCGACTATAGAGAGTTGAACAAATTGACTCTCAAGAACGAGTACCCACTGCCGAGGATAGATGACCTCTTTGACCAACTCGGAGGAGCCGGCTTGTTTTCAAAGATGGACTTAAGGTCCGGATATCACAAACTGAGAGTTCGAAGGATGGACATACCGAAGACCGCATTTCGTACAAGATATGGTCACTATGAGTTCGCTGTGATGCCGTTCGGTCTAACGAATGCACCTGCGGTATTCATGGATTTGATGAACCGGGTATTCCATCCGTACTTGGATAAATTCATTTTGGTCTTCATAGATGACGTCCTGGTCTAGTCGAAGAACGGGAAGGAGCACGAGGAACATCTACGAATCGCTTTGGAGACGTTGAGGACCGAGAAGTTGAGGCAACATTGTATCGGCAGAAGGAACCCAAGTGGATCCCGCCAAAGTTGAGGCAAGTTTTCAACTCTTGAAGGAGAAATTGACCACCGCGCCAGTGTTAGCTGTGACGGAGCCTAGAGTGAACTACGTAGTCTGCACCGACGATTCGAAGGTGGGACCAGGATGCGTGTTGATGCAGAACAACAGAGTGATCTCCTAAGGTTCACGACAATTTAGACCGCACGAGTTGAACTACCCAACCCACAACTTGGAGCTAGCAGCAGTAGTGCATGCCCTAAATCTTTGGAGGCACCATCTCTACTGAGTTCGATGTGAAATCTTTACGGACCACAAGAGCCTGAAATATTTCTTCAAGCAGAAAGATTTAAACATGGGACAACGAAGATGGCTCGAATTAGTAAAGGACTACGATTGTGGCATCAACTACTGTCACGACCGCCCTTTAGGGTTAATAAAAGCGGACGATCGTGATTAAAATGACATAATGAACAAACATAGAAGACTAGGGTTTCAATAAAAGTCTGACCAAGAATTTAAGTTTAATAAATAAAAAGACTAAAGGTTTAACATTTATTCAAAAGATAATAAGTTTTCAAACATCCCAACAAACAGTTTCATAGTTAAAAAAATAGTAAAGAAAATATCACAGCGGAAGCATCCAAGAGAAGAGTGAAGTCATGTGTGAAGACAAAACGACACTCGGAGTTTCAAAACAAACATATTATATAATTAATTCTGCTCAACACTTCCAACCGCTCGTCGCCGCTCAACCTGCACATAGGGAAAACACATGCAGGGCTGAGTACTATAAAAATACTCAGTGGCTCGTGCCGAAAACATTTTAAATAAGAGTATATGTTATCATGACATACGTAAGTAATCATCGGGGTTTGAGCTTTAGAAAGGCCCGAGGCACCCAAAATATTTTCCATTGTTCAAAATAGCGACTGCGCAGTCATTTTCCCATAGACGTCAACCATATCTGCCAATACATGACTTGGAATGTGGCCACAAACCAAGCCACTAGACCGGCCAGCCCGTACGCTAGCACACAGTCTACCATACGTGTACACTAATCCACGCAGGGTTTGCGGCCCTACGAGCACCCGAATTCGATTTATATAACAGTGGCAAAAGCCACATCAGATAGGCACTTTAAAACAAATCACGGCATAATAATCATAGAAATTTTCATCAATAAAGCATTTAGGACATCGTCCTTATTTAAAAGAGAGTCCACCTCGACCGTTTAGATTTCAAGTACTGCTTTCCCTTTGTTATCACGCTTCGCGCACGAGTTATCACCTTTAGATAATATATATTATCAATCAGTCACAAACATCGACTTAATATTATGCATGTCCCTAACGTTTCCCTTTTCCCCATCTTTGAATAACACATCACGTCATCACATATATATATCATATATATCACTTATAACAACATAGTTGTTTTTGTAAAGATAGAAATCTGGCAGCACTGTGCAACCATTTTATAAAGATTATTAAAAACTCACCCGACTTCCGTTGGGGCTAAAATTTTACCACAATGCAGTACACTCATCAAATAACTTCCAGTTAAAAATTCATGTTAAAATAACCTTTTTAGGTCGGTCAAATCGAAAACGTAACCTACTGGTCGAGAAAATATTTTCCGGCAGAATTGCGTAGTCAATTTCAAAAATTCACCAAACATTCTTCTTTTGTCCAAATGAGTTGAAATTTACACACAACACAGAAGACATCATGAAGTTTACGCAGAAAATCTCTTATTTATAGAGTTAGGAATAAAATATCCCACAATTAAATAAAGATTTGGGGAAGATATGAGGGAGTGGGATTTTGAAATCTTGGCTATTTAAGTAGCCAACGATTTTATTTGGTATTTCACGGAGTAGAATAAAATATTACGGAGCATAATAAAATAATAATTCTCTCAATAAAAAAAATAGGGAAGTGGCGTGAATTATGCTTCTTCCACAAGGAATAAATTTCAAATCTTTAATTGAACAAGATAAGGCAAGATTTGCTAGAATATTTGAATTTATTCATGAGAGGGAATAAATAGGGGATCAATTAGTATAATGAATAATTCCTCCTCTCCACAATTAGGAGATTTTCGAAATCTTCATTGGGTAAGCATGGGGGTCGAATTTCCTCATGAAGAAAATAAAGAATAATTGGCTTTGGATTTAATTTGGATAATTATCCCAAACAAATAATTAAATCCAAGGAAAATAGAATCCCTCTCCAATAAATAGGAGTGGTCGAAAATTTCAAATAAAATGGGCAATGTAATTATTGATGATCCTATTTAATCTCACTCACCCTTAGAAAAAAATAATTCACCACAATATATTTCACCCCGCATCAATTATTCAAACAGCCACGTCACAATTCAACACGATTGACTATTCCACCCACATCTCAACTCCAAAACAAAATTAGGTCACATAGAAATCAAGCAATTAATTCCCTCATCATTTAATTTGCATACTTCACGGCATTAAAAGCATTAAATGCAAAATTTCATGGTTCGAAAATTAGGGTTCAGAAAGTGGGGCGTTACATCCTACCACTCTTAAAAGAAATTTCATCCCGAAATTTTGTACCTTCGTGGGAAGAGTTCTGGGTACACATCCATCATCTTGTCCTCAAGCTCCCACGTGGCTTCTTCGTGCCCGTGGTTTCTCCATAGTTCTTTTACGCAAGCAATAGACTTATTTCTCAAATTACGAACCTTTCGGTCCAGGATCATTTGGGGTCTCTCCTCGTAGCTCAAGTCCGAGTTCAAAGCAACTTCTTCTGAGTGAATCACGTGCTTCGGATCGAACACATATTTTTGCAATTGCGACACGTGAAAGACGTTGTGCATGTTTCCAAGGCTTGGCGGTAGCGCCAATCGGTACGCAACGGGTCCTACTCCTTCTAGAATTTCATAAGGCCCGATAAATCGTGGTCTCAACTTTCCCTTGACACCAAAACGCGTTATCCTTTTCGACGGGGATACTTTGAGGGAAACTTTGTTGTCGGCTTGAAATTGCAGTCGGTTCGCCAGACATCCGCGTACGATTTTTTTTGTCCTGAGCTTCTTTGATCTTTTTGCGAATTTGTCTAACAATTTTAATCTTTCTTTAACTGCATCAGGTCCAAGTACTCTTCGTTCGCCAACTTCGTCCCAATAGAGCGGCGATCTACGCTTTCTTCCATACAAGGCTTCGTACGGCGCCATGGGTATCGTTGCTTGGACACTGTTGTTGTAAGCGAATTTTATCAGCGGTAGCACTGATTCCCAACTTCCTCCGCGGTCGAGCACCACGGTTCTCAACATGTCCTCTAGAGTTTGGATCGCCCTCTCGGATTGTCCATCGGTCTGCGGGTGAAGTGTCGTGCTAAAATTCAATCGAGTTCCAAGCTCGCGTTGCAGACTCATCCAAAATCTTGAAGTGAATTTCGAGTCACGGTCGGACGTGATTGTCACTAGGACTCCATGCAGTCGCACTATTTCCTTTATGTAGATCTGAGCTACCTTGCTCGATCCATGCGTTACGGGAATCGGTATGAAATGCGCACACTTAGTGAGTCGGTCTATAGTTACCCATATGGCAGTAATCCCATTTTGCGTCTTTGGCAATGCCGTCACAAAATCCATGGCGATGTGCTCCCATTTCCACTCGGGAATTTCTAGTGGTTGCAACTTTTCGTACGTTCGTTGATGTAGAGCCTTCACTTACTGGCAGGCTAAGCAGCACTCCACGATGTCGCTATGTCTCTCTTCATGCCTTTCCACCAAAAGGACTTTTTTTTTCAAGTCTTGATACATCTTCGTGCTTCCTGGGTGAGCGGTGTATGGAGTCTCATGAGCTTCACTCATGATCTCATTCCTGAGTTCCACAACGTTTGGTACGCACTGTATCCCTTCCAAAGTGAGGGCGTTGTCGGACTCCTCACTAAAACTTCCAGATTTGCCAGTTCTCGCTTCAATTCGAATTTCTTCAAGTTTCGTATCCATCCGTTGTGCTGCAACGATTCTCGTTCTTATATTAGGTTCGACCACTAAAGTGGCAATTCGGCCTTCCACTGTTTTAGGTGCCCTTACCACTTCCAAATGCATTTTACTAAACTCTCGTATTAGACATTCCTCTTCCGTCAGAAAAACAGCTAGTTGCGAATGGTTACTTCGGCACAAAGCATCTGTCACTACATTGGCTTTCCCAGGGTGGTAGTTGATGCCACAACTTAGTCATTTACTAATTCGAGCCATCTTCGTTGCCGCAGGTTCAAATCTCTCTGCTCGAAGAAATATTCCAGGCTCTTGTGGTACGTAAAGATTTCACATCGAGCTCCGTAGAGATGGTGCCTCCAAAACTTTAGGGCATGTACTGCTGCTACTAGGTCCAAGTCGTGGGTTGGGTAGTTCAACTCGTGCGGTCTAAATTGTCGTGATGCGTGGGCGATCACTTTGTTGTTCTGCATCAACACGTATCCTAGTCCCACCTTCGAAGCGTCATTGTAGACCACGTAACTCATTCCAGGCTCTGGCACAGTTAAGATTGGTGCAGTGGTCAGTTTCTTCTTCAAAAGCTGAAAACTTGTCTCACACTCCGGGGTCCAATTGACTTTCACCCCCTTCTTGAGTTGTTGGGTCATTGGCCTCGCTATCTTGGAGAATCCTTCTATAAACCTTCGGTAATATCCTGCCAAACCCAGGAAACTCCGAATCTCGTTTGGTGTCGAAGGTGCCTTCCACTGTTGTATCGCCTCAACCTTGGCGAGAAACACTCGGATTCCTTCTGCCGACACGATGTGACCGAGAAAATTGACTTCGTTCAGCCAAAACTCACACTTGCTGAATTTAGCGTATAGCTTCTCGGTCCTCAACGTCTCCAAGGTGATTCGTAGATACTCCTCGTGCTCTTTCTCATTCTTCGAGTAGACGAGTACGTCATCTATGAAGATCAAGACAAATTTATCCAAGTATGGATGGAATACTCGGTTCATCAGATCCATGAATACTGCGGGTGCATTTGTCAATCCGAACGGCATTACCACAAACTCATAGTGACCATATCTTGTACGGAACGCGGTCTTCGGTATGTCTTCCCTTCGGACCCTCAATTGGTGATATCCGGACCTTAAGTCCACCTTTGAAAACACGCAAGCTCCTCGGAGTTGGTCGAATACGTCCTCTATCCTTGGCAGTGGATATTTATTTTTGAGGGTCATTTTGTTCAACTCTCTATAGTCGATACACATCCTCATCGACCTATCTTTCTTCTTGACAAATAGCACAGGAGCGCCCCACGGTGAGATACTGGGCCTAACGAAACCCAGGTCCATAAGCTCCTGAAGTTGTATCTTGAGTTCTTCTAACTCTTTAGGCGCCATTCGGTATGGTGCCTTGGACACAGGCGCCGACCCTGGCTCTAGGTCGATTGTGAACTCCAGTTGTCGATCTAGCGGTGGTCCAGGCAAAGTTTCAGGGAAAACGTCTGGAAATTCTCGTACAACGGCAACATCTTCAACTTTCCTTTCTCCTACCTCCTCTCCTTGTAGATAGACAAGATAGGCGGGACGCCCCTTTCTCACCATCGTACTAGCTTGAAGCGCGAAGACGATAGATGTTCGCCGGTTCATCGAGAGATTCGTTAGGACTAGTGTCTCACCGTGGGGCACATCGGTGCTTTTCGTCAAGAAAAAGGACGGGTCGATGAGAATGTGTATCGACTATAGAGAGTTGAACAAATTGACTCTCAAGAACGAGTACCCACTGCCGAGGATAGATGACCTCTTTGACCAACTCCGAAGAGCCGGCTTGTTTTCAAAGATGGACTTAAGGTCCGGATATCACAAACTGAGAGTTCGAAGGATGGACATACCGAAGACCGCATTTCGTACAAGATATGGTCACTATGAGTTCGCTGTGATGCCGTTCGGTCTAACGAATGCACCTGCGGTATTCATGGACTTGATGAACCGGGTATTCCATCCGTACTTGGATAAATTCATTTTGGTCTTCATAGATGACGTCCTGGTCTAGTCGAAGAACGGGAAGGAGCACGAGGAGACGTTGAGGACCGAGAAGTTGAGGCAACATTGTATCGGCAGAAGGAACCCAAGTGGATCCCGCCAAAGTTGAGGTAAGTTTTCAACTCTTGAAGGAGAAATTGACCACCGCGCCAGTGTTAGCTGTGACGGAGCCTAGAGTGAACTACGTAGTCTGCACCGACGATTCGAAGATGGGACCAGGATGCGTGTTGATGCAGAACAACAGAGTGATCGCCTAAGGGTCACGACAATTTAGACCGCACGAGTTAAACTACCCAACCCATAACTTGGAGCTAGCAGTAGTAGTGCATGCCCTAAATCTTTGGAGGCACCATCTCTACGGAGTTCGATGTGAAATCTTTACGGACCACAAGAGCTTGAAATATTTCTTCGAGCAGAAAGATTTAAACATGGGACAACGAAGATGGCTCGAATTAGTAAAGGACTACGATTGTGGCATCAACTACTGTCACGACCGCCCTTTAGGGTTAATAAAAGCGGACGATCGTGATTAAAATGACATAATGAACAAACATAGAAGACTAGGGTTTCAATAAAAGTCTGACCAAGAATTTAAGTTTAATAAATAAAAAGACTAAAGGTTTAACATTTATTCAAAAGATAATAAGTTTTCAAACATCCCAACAAACAGTTTCATAGTTAAAAAAATATCACAGCGGAAGCATCCAAGAGAAGAGTGAAGTCATGTGTGAAGACAAAACGACACTCGGAGTTTCAAAACAAACATATTATATAATTAATTCTGCTCAACACTTCCAACCGCTCGTCGCCGCTCAACCTGCACATAGGGAAAACACATGCAGGGCTGAGTACTATAAAAATACTCAGTGGCTCATGCCGAAAACATTTTAAATAAGAGTATATGTTATCATGACATACGTAAGTAATCATCGGGGTTTGAGCTTTAGAAAGGCCCGAGGCACCCAAAATATTTTCCATTGTTCAAAATAGCGACTGCGCAGTCATTTTCCCATAGACGTCAACCATATCTGCCAATACATGACTTGGAATGTGGCCACAAACCAAGCCACTAGACCGGCCAGCCCGTACGCTAGCACACAGTCTACCATACGTGTACACTAATCCACGTAGGGTTTGCGGCCCTACGAGCACCCGAATTCGATTTATATAACAGTGGCAAAAGCCACATCAGATAGGCACTTTAAAACAAATCACGGCATAATAATCATAGAAATTTTCATCAATAAAGCATTTAGGACATCGTCCTTATTTAAAAGAGAACCCACCTCAACCGTTTAGATTTCAAGTACTGCTTTCCCTTTGTTATCACGCTTCGCGCACGAGTTATCACCTTTAGATAATATATATTATCAATCAGTCACAAACATCGACTTAATATTATGCATGTCCCTAACGTTTCCCTTTTTCCCCATCTTTGAATAACACATCACGTCATCACATATATATATCATATATATCACTTATAACAACATAGTTGTTTTTGTAAAGATAGAAATCTGGCAGCATTGTGCAACCATTTTATAAAGATTATTAAAAACTCACCCGACTTCCGTTGGTGCTAAAATTTTACCACAATGCAGTACACTCATCAAATAACTTCCAGTTAAAAATTCATGTTAAAATAACCTTTTTAGGTCGCAAATCGAAAACGTAACCTACTGGTCGAGAAAACATTTTCTGGCAGAATTGCGTAGTCAATTTCAAAAATTCACCAAACATTCATCTTTTGTCCAAATGAGTTGAAATTTACACACAACACAGAAGACATCATGAAGTTTACGCAGAAAATCTCTTATTTATAGAGTTAGGAATAAAATATCCCACAATTAAATAAAGATTTGGGGAAGATATGAGGGAGTGGGATTTTGAAATCTTGGCTATTTAAGTAGCCAACGATTTTATTTGGTATTTCACGGAGTAGAATAAAATATTACGGAGCATAATAAAATAATAATTCTCTCAATAAAAAAAATAGGGAAGTGGCGTGAATTATGCTTCTTCCACAAGGAATAAATTTCAAATCTTTAATTGAACAAGATAAGGCAAGATTTGCTAGAATATTTGAATTTATTCATGAGAGGGAATAAATAGGGGATCAATTAGTATAATGAATAATTCCTCCTCTCCACAATTAGGAGATTTTCGAAATCTTCATTGGGTAAGCATGGGGGTCGAATTTCCTCATGAAGAAAATAAAGAATAATTGGCTTTGGATTTAATTTGGATAATTATCCCAAACAAATAATTAAATCCAAGGAAAATAGAATCCCTCTCCAATAAATAGGAGTGGTCGAAAATTTCAAATAAAATGGGCAATGTAATTATTGATGATCCTATTTAATCTCACTCACCCTTAGAAAAAAATAATTCACCACAATATATTTCACCCCGCATCAATTATTCAAACAGCCACGTCACAATTCAACACGATTGACTATTCCACCCACATCTCAACTCCAAAACAAAATTAGCTCACATAGAAATCAAGCAATTAATTCCCAAGTGGTTGTATCTTGAGTTCCAGTTCCTGAAGTTGTATCTTGAAGTTACTGGGCCTAACGAAACCCAGGTCCATAAGCTCCTGAAGTTGTATCTTGAGTTCTTCTAACTCTTTAGGCGCCATTCGGTATGGTGCCTTGGACACAGGCGCCGACCCTGGCTCTAGGTCGATTGTGAACTCCAGTTGTCGATCTAGCGGTGGTCCAGGCAAAGTTTCAGGGAAAACGTCTGGAAATTCTCGTACAACGGCAACATCTTCAACTTTCCTTTCTCCTACCTCCTCTCCTTGTAGATAGACAAGATAGGCGGGACGCCCCTTTCTCACCATCGTACTAGCTTGAAGCGCGAAGACGATAGATGTTCGCCGGTTCATCGAGATTCCATAGTATATGGTGGGTATCTCCCCCGGGGCTTGCAGAGATAATTGTCTCTCCTTGCAACGAATAGTAGCAAAGTTCGCAGCTAACCAATCCATCCCCAGGATTATGTCGAAATCCCCTATTGCCATGACTTGTAAGTTGTGAGAGACTAACTTAAGTTCTCCCATAACAAATTCTACGTTCGGGCATGTTCGAGGGATTTCTATTGTCCCTCCCACTGGTGAGGACACCATCATCGTATGTTCAGATTTGTAAGCAGGCAAACTTAAGGTGTCCACACATAATTCAGATATGAAATAATGCGATGCGCCCGTATAAAACAATACAACAATGGGTGTGTCGAGGATTTTTCCCATACTTGCCAGGTTTCCCTTCTCAGGACTCCCTGGTTCAGTCTTGGGTTGTTTCTGTCTCAAGGCATATGCTATAGCCTGAGGAAGGAGTCTTGGGCGGTAAGGTTGTTGTTGTCGCGGAGATTTATCGCGATTTTCCCTTGATTCACTCTGCGGTGCCCTTGATTGCTGACGGGATCCTTGATCGTTCTGCCTCTATCCCAATCCTCCATTCTTGCTCGGACACTACCTAGAGAAGTGACCATTCCCTCCACATTTGTAACAATTGGTAACGTTTTGATGCCGACATTCTCTGAAGTGATACTTAGAGCACACGTTGCACTGTGGTGCCCTGGATCGGTAGTCTCCTCTCTGACTAGAAGTATGTTGTCCTCCTCCTTGTTGAGATTGATGCTGACTCGACCGGTACCATTTTCCGTTGTATGGAGTCCGAGAATCATCCCACTTCCTTTTCTCCCGGGAATAGTGTGTCATTTTTGAGCATGTCTGACTATAGAAACTTATTCCTTGCGTATATCCGAGTCGACTACTGCATTTGCCTACCGTCTAGTATCAAGGATTCGAAATTTGACCCAACAGTCTTACTTGGATATGAACATATTTCAAATTGTTGCAACATTGCTAAGGATGTCTTTAGTCGGGAAGGCTCCAAAATTAATCAAGGAAACAAGAACAACAACGCAATGATTGAGTTCCATGGGACTCAGCCTGTCCACTCTGAGAATTAAATGGTTTAGAGGTATCAAATAAAATCCATAGATATTTGAGAATTTACTTCTGATGAGAGTTTGGAAGAACATGAGATAGGTCATGGAAACAGGATGAAACTGCAAAAATTCTCAAATTCCATAGCCGACTGCTAGATCACGATTTGCAAAAATTCTGAATAGCAATGAATGATATCGTTCAAGCATGTTAAGGCGTAAAACAATCAGTCGCGACAGGATTTAGAAACATGGGCAAATGTCATGAAGTAGTATAAATGATGGTTCAACAACACCATGTTATTGGAAAAGATGAAATCACATCAACGGGTTCGCGGGTTTGTTAAAGACAACTCAAAGTGAATGGAATTTTTCAGAAATTTAACACGATCAACCCGTTAAGGAAGAAGAGAACAGGATAGCCTTAACTTGGTGTTGCAGAAAGAAAAATCATTGAGTATGAAACAATATATGTAGTGAAACCGAGCTAAAAAGAATTTCACTTCTGCAAGAAAGAACTTGCCACATACATGGTTACCAAATAATGAGGTGAACCAATAGTTCTAAGAAGAATATTCCATCCTTTGAAGAAAACATGTCTGGAGGTGTGATTATACTGAAGGTCAAAACTGCAAACAACTTTAGGAATGAAGTTCAATGACTGAATCTCATAAGGTCAAAATATTGTCCTTATGAATAATGAATCAAAGGAGACTACTCAATCAAGCTATCCAACGTTACAAAGGCAAACACAAACTTTCGAGACAAGTGAGTCATGACTCGATATAAGGAAAATAATTGACATTACTTGCAAATTGGGAGTCAACCAAGGTGTTTAAATAGACAAGGGCTCACGTTTATTTCAAACGTTTCGAAAAGAACTTAGAATCCAAGTAAGTACTGTTGATTTAAAAATCGTTCATTCTAGCTACGAGGGTCGCACTCCCTCGCACATTTTTCGCGAGCCTGAACATGGTAACATCATTCTATGAAATCGTGGATTCCAAGTTGCGATTCATCGTATCATCGAAAATAATAACTATTTTTGATGGTCGCATCTTCAAAGTGTTCTTGCCATGCCACGTAGGTTTTCGAAATGCATTGCCATTGTACACGTGGTCTTAAAGTGTCGTAAACGTCGTCGTATTTGTGTCGCATCGCCACTTTGGCATGGTATGCAAGACTGCATAGTTTTATTAGATCTTAGGTGTGATCTCGCCATTGTGAGGATTCTCCAAAGTTCGAAAAAAAAATTACTTTCGTTGGTTTTATCACTCAGAAAAGTGATATTGCAGTTGTCAACTTACAACTAAGTTCTAGCATATTCAGTCTGGCCTACCTCTTAGGCACTCTATAATTTCAAGCATAGCTTGAAGTCTCGTACTTCAACGTATATTTGATCATTACCTAACTCAAGCTTCATATGGCTCCTACGCTCGCAACAAAGTTCAAAAGTTCCACATTTCACTTTTATAGTGGTTCTATACAATACCTCGTAATTCATCGGTCATAAATCTTCACCACATAAACGTCATCCATATATTGCACAATCAACACATTTATTCGTATAAATCATTTGGTGTTCCATAGCATAACAAACATCGTACATTAATATATATGAATAGCAACGCGCAGTCAATCAATCATCCATGGAATCACATTTCCTAATTCATGCAGTTTATGCTCATCTGTATCACAATCGCAACTCGCAACTATACGCGTATCATGCTTTGCATTTCACAGTTTCATAGTCATGAAATTTTAACTGCCTAGGCATAAAAAAAATTTTGTCGTTCATGGAAGCAACATGTATTTTCTTCGAGTAAATTTTGCAGTTTCGTGGACGTAATAGCAAATCTCAACATCAACCAATACAAGTTCATTTTCATAACGACATTCATTATTTTTGGCATAAATGCAATTAACAATTTCATACCCATGCTTATTCATCATTTCATCCCCAAGCAAAATTTTCAAAATATTATATCAACCTCGATTCCCATAGAAGTACTTCCATTTTCACAAGAGAAATATTCCCATCAAAATTTCTAACATTTCACAGTTCATATAAAAAACTATCAAAATACTTGTTACCTCATTCTTCGTGGTTGGGCAGGGACGAGTTGTGGTGTTGAGCTTTCGATGTTTATCATTTAGCCCATTACACATGAATGGATTTTAACTCAAACAAGACTCTTGGGTCAAGAGCGGAAAGAACTGAGGCTCTGATACCAAACTATCACGACCGCCCTTTAGGGTTAATAAAAGCGGACGATCGTGATTAAAAGGACTTAATGAATAGACATATAAAACTAGGGTTTCAATAAAAGTCTGACCAAGAATTTAAGTTTAATAAATAAAAAGACTAAAGGTTTAGCATTTATTCAAAAGATAATAAGTTTTCAAACATCCCAACAAACAGTTTCATAGTTAAATAAAAAAATAGTAGAGAAAATATCACAGCGGAAGCATCCAAGAGAAGAGTGAAGTCATGTGTGAAGACACAACGACACTCGGAGTTTCAAAACAAACATAGTATATTATTAATTCTGCTCAACACCACCAACCGCTCGTCGACGCTCAACCTGTACATAGGGAAAACACATGCAGGGCTTAGTACTATAAAAATACTCAGTGGCTCATGCCGAAAACATTTTAAATAAGAGTATATGTTATCATGCCATACGTAAGTAATCATCGGGGTTTGAGCTTTAGAAAGGCCCGAGGCACCCAAAATATTTTCCATTGTTCAAAATAGCGACTGCGCAGTCATTTTCCCATAGACGTCAACCATATCTGCCAATACATGACTTGGAATGTGGCCACAAACCAAGCCACTAGACCGGCCAGCCCGTACGCTAGCACACAGTCTACCATAGGTGTACACTAATCCACGTAGGGTTTGCGGCCCTACGAGGACCCGAATTCGATTTTTATAAAAGTGGCAAAAGCCACATCAGATAGGCACGTTAAAACAAATCACGGCATGATAATCATAGAAATTTTCATCAATAAAGCATTTAGGACATCGTCCTTATTTAAAAGAGAGCCCACCTCGACCATTTAGATTTCAAGTACTACTTTCCCTTTGTTATCACGTTTCGCGCACGAGTTATCACCTTAGATAATATATATTATCAATCAGTCACAAGCATCGACTTAATATTATGCATGTCCCTAACGTTTCCCTTTTTCCCCATCTTTGAATAACACATCACGTCTTCACATATATATATCATGTATATCACTTATAACAACATAGTTGTTTTTGTAAAGATAGAAATTTGGCAGCACTGCGCAACCATTTTATAAAAATTATTAAAAACTCAACCGACTTCCGTTGGGGCTAAACTTTTACCACAATGCAGTAGACTCATCAAATAACTTCCAGTTAAAAATTCATGTCAAAATAACCTTTTTAGGTCGGTCAAATCGAAAACGTAACCTACTGGTCGAGAAAACATTTTCCGGCAAAATTGCGCAGTCAACTTAAAAAATTCACCAAAAACTCATCTTTTGTCCAAATGAGTTGAATTTTACACAGAAGACATCATGAAGTTTACTCAGATAAAAGAATCGAATTAAAAGGAGTTCATTTTGTTGGTCAAAATCGTGTCGGAATCTACTGTCCGAATCCACAGTTTTCAATGCTTAAAAATTCGAATTAGGGTTTCATCTCCATTCATTCAAACACAACCTTTTCATGGTTTTAACACACAAACATGCTTAAAAGAGTCCTCACACTCATGTTTTCATATAATCATACATCATTCACCAATGATTCATTAAATCTTCATACAATATCATTCAAAACGCATACACACATACAAATACAAATTCCCACAGATTAAATCCTTAGATTTGAAATCCCTACACTCACTATATGCATGAGGGAGTCAAAAGAATGTTTAGATGGAGAGGAATGAAGAATAGAGGTTTGATTGTACCTGTCACGACCGTCCTTCTAGGGTATAATAAATGCGGGTGATCGCGACTTAAACAGACTTAAATATAACAAGAAAAATAGGCTAGGGTTTCATCAATAAGGCTTGACCAACATATTAAACGAGCAATTAAGTATAAAACAAGATGAGGGCTCGGGTTTAAATAATGAGTTGGGCCAGACATTAATATTAATGGAAAAGATTGAGAGTTTGACATTATCCAATCAAGACTTTAAAATATCCAATAACGAAACAAATTCAAGTTCAAGCCCAATTGTTAATAAGTAAAAGAAATATCGCAGCGGAAAACGACCAAGAGAAAGAGTGAAGTCATGTGTGAAGACACGACGACACTCGGAGTTTCAAGACAATATTATCATTTCGTTTAATTTGCTCAACACCGCCAACCGCTCATCGCCGCTCAACCTGCACATAAGGAAAACATATGCAGGGCTGAGTACTTATAAAATACTCAGTGGACTTATGCCGAAAACATTTTTTATAAAGATATAGTTTATCATGCCATACGTAAGTAACCATCGGGGCTTAGCTTTAGAAAGGCCCGAGGCACTCAAATCATTTCCCATTGTAAAATTCAACTAATCAGTCATTTTCCCATAGACAATAGCCATATCTGCCAATACATGACAAGGAATGCGGCCGCAAACCAGGTCACTAGACCGGCCAGCCCGTACGCTAGCACACGATCTACCATAGGTGTACACTAATCCAAGTAGGGTTTGCGGCCCTACGAGGACCCGAATTCGATTTATATAACAGTGGCAACAGCCACATCAGATAGGCACGTTAAAACAAATTACGGCATGATAAATACTTTAAACCACCCTTATAGCTCCATAGTCATATGTATAAGATTTTAGTAAAAGAAAGCCCACACATAGTGTAGGGTAGAAAAGAAGCCCACCTCGACCGTTTAGATACCAACTACTGCCTTTCCTTTGTTATCACGCTTCGCGCACAAGTTATCACCTTTAGATAATGTATATATCTTATCAGTCACAACCATTGACTTAATATTATGCATGTCCCTATCATTTTCCCCTTTTCCCATCTTTGAACAACACATCATGTCATCACATATATCAATCATGTATATCACTTATAACAACATAGTGTTTTTGAAAAGGTAGAAATCTGGCAGCACTGCGCAACCATTTTATAAAAATTATTAAAAATTCACCCGACTTCCGTTGGGGCTAAAATTTTACCACAACGCGGTAGACTCATCAAATAACTTCCAGTTTAAAAATCATATTAAAATACCGTTTTTAGGTCAGTCAAATAGAAAACGTAACTCACTGGTCGAGAAAACACTTTCTGCCAGAAATGCGCAGTCAAATTTAAAAATTCACCATAAATTCATATTTCGTCCAAATGAGTTGAAATTCGCACACAATACAGAAGACATCATGAAGTTTACTCAGGAAAAAGAATCGATCAAATCGAAGTTCATTTGGTCGGTCAAATACATGTCGGAACATACTGTCCGAACTTACAGCTTTTCATGCCTTTAAAAATTCGAATTAGGGTTTATCCCTATTTATTCAAAATCAACTTTTTCATGGTTTTAACACACAAACATGCTCGAGAGAGTCCTTATACTCATGTTTTCGTAACATCATATATCATTCACCATAGATTCATTAAATCATCAACCAATTGAAATCAAAATGCATTCACACATACGATTACACATTCCCACCGATTAAACCCTTAGATCTGCATTCCCTACACTCTCTAGATGCATGATGGAAACAAAAGAAGAGTTGGGATGGAGAGGAGTGAAGAATATAGGTTTGAATTTACCTTTCTTGGACGAAACAATCGGTAGAAAGCGAATAAAACCTTGGTTCTTCAATAATCTCTTGGGAAATTGAGGGGATCTTGAGTAGAGTGGAAGAACAAATGGGAGAGTGGAGAAGAGGGGAGGGGGCGTGTGATTGAGGGGGAATAGGCGTGTGAAATTGAGTGTTAGGTTTAGGGATTTAGTTAGTCTCTATTTATAGGCTTAAGGAATAGAATATCCCACAATTAATTGAAGATTTGGGAGAATAACTTAAATTAAGATTTGAGAGATTTGGGGGGAGGGAATTGGCGTGAATAATGAGGGAGAATAAGGGAGAATATTTCGAAAATCATGGCCATTTAATTAGCCATTGAATTAATTTAGTATTTTCACGGAGCAGAATAAAATAATACGGAGCAAGAAAAATTAAATAAAAAGTCCTCCCACAATTGGAAATAGGCGTGTGTTTTAATGCCTTCCACAAGGAATAATTTCCAACCTTTAATAAAATAAAGGTATGGAAAGATTTGCTAGGATATTCCAATTAAAACATGGAAAGAAATAATTAAGGGATCAAAATAAATAATGAATAATTTCTTCTCCCACAAGCTAGCAGATTTCGAAATCTCCCTTAGGAATAATAGGGGCCGATTCTTTCATCAAGAAATAGGATAATTAGGCTTTGGATTTAATTGGGTAATTATCCCAAGCAAATAATTAAATCCAAGAAAATAATTCCTCTCCATAAATTCATAGTGGTCGAAAATTCCAATAAAATGGGTAAGACAATTATTGATGATCCTATTAAAATCTCACTCCCCAAAATAAAAATATAATTTGCGGCTATATTTCATTCCGCATCGATTAATTAAGGCCACATCATCAATTCGACAAGATTGACTATTCCACCTCTCAACTCCAAAACAAAATTAGGTCGCATAGAAATCAAGCAATTAATTCACTCGTCAATTAATCCACATACTTCACGGCATTAAAACATTTAATGCAAAATTTTAGGGTTCGAAAATTAGGGTTCAAAAAGTGGGGCGTTACATCCTACCACTCTTAAAAGAAATTTTGTCCCGAAATTTGCTACTCTCAAGGGAAGAGTTCTGGGTACAGTTCCATCACCTTGTCCTCAAGCTTCCACGTGGCTTCCTCGTGTCCGTGGTTTCTCCCAAGTACTTTCACGTAAGCAACCGGTTTATTTTGTCACGTTCTAGACCTTTCGGTCTAAAGTCATTTGGGGTCTCTCCTCGTAGCTCAAGTCCGGGTTCAACGCGACTTCTTCGTAGTGAATCACATGCTTTAGGCCAAATACGTGTTTTCGCAATTGTGATACGTGAAAGACGTTGTGCACGTTTCCAAGGCTTGGGGGTAGCGCCAAACGGTACACAACAGGTCCTACTCCTTCTAGAATTTCATAAGACCCGATAAATCGTGGCTTCAACTTTCCCTTGACACCAAAGCGCGTTATCCCTCTTTGAGGAAAGCTTTGTTGTCGGTTTAAAAATGCAAGTAGGTTCGTTGGACATCCGCGTACGACTTTTGTCTGTCCTGAGCTTCTTTGATCTTTTCACGAACTTGTCGAACAATTTTAATCATTTCTTTAACTGCGTCAGGTCCAAGTACTCCTCGTTCGCCAACTTCGTCCCAAGAGAGCGGCGATCTACACTTTCTTCTATACAAGGCTTCGTACGGCGCCATGTTTATTGTTGTTTGGAAACTGTTGTTGTAAGCTAATTCGATCAGCGGTAGCATTGATTCCCAACTTCCTCCGCGGTCGAGCACTACGGTTCTCAACATGACCTTGAGAGTTTGGATCGCCCTCTCGGATTGTCCATCGGTCGGCGGGTGAAAAGTCGTGCTAAAATTCAATCGAGTTCCAAGCTCGCGTTGCAGACTCATCCAAAATCTCGATGTGAGTTTCGAGTCACGGTCAGACGTGATCGTCACTGGGACTCCATGCAGTCGCACTATTTCCTATATGTAGATCTGAGCTAGCTTGCTCGATCCAGGCGTTGCGGGAATCGGTAGGTGAGTCGGTCTATACCTACCCATATGGCAGTATTCCCTTTTTACGTCTTTGGCAAAGCTGTCATAAAGTCCATGACAATGTGATCCCATTTCCACTCGAGAATTTCTAGTGGTTGTAACTTTTCGTACGGTCGTTGATGTAGAGTCTTCACTTGCTGGCAGGCTAAGCAGCGTTCCATAAATGTCGCTATGTCACTCTCCATACAATTCCACCCAAAGGACTCTTTCAAATCTTGATACATCTTCGTGCTTCCCAGGTGAGCGGTGTATGGAGTCTTATGAGCTTCACTCATAATCTCGTTCTTGAGTTCCACGTTGTTTGGTACGCACAGTCTCTCTTCAAAAGTGAGGGCGTTGTCGGATTCCTCACTAAAACTTCCCGATTTTCCAGTTCTCACTTTAGTTCGAAATTTTCCAACTTTCGTGTCCATTCGTTGTGCTGCAACGATTCTTGTTCTTAGATTAGGTTCAACCATTAAAGTGGCAATTCGCGCTTCCACTGTTTCCGGTGCTCTCACCACTTCCAAGCGCATCTTACTAAACTCGCGAACCAGGATTTCTTCTATGGTGAGAAAGGTGGCTAGTTGGGAATGACCCTTCCGGCTCAAGGCATCTGCCACTACATTTGCCTTGCCAGGGTGGTAGTTGATGCCATAATCGTAGTCCTTTACCAATTCGAGCCATCTTCGTTGTCGCATGTTTAAATCTCTTTTGCTCGAAGAAATATTTCAGGCTCTTGTGGTCCGTAAAGATTTCACATCGAACTCCGTAGAGATGATGCCTCCAAATCTTTAGGGTATGTACTACTGCACCTAGACCCAAGTCTTGGGTTGGGTAGCTCAACTTGTGCGGTCTCAATTGTCGTGGCGCGTATGTGATAACTTTCTTGTTCTACATCAACACGCATCCTAGTCCCACCTTCGAAGCGTCGGTGTAGACTACGTAGTTCACTCCAGGCTCCGACACAGCTAACACTGGCGCGATGGTCAATTTCTCCTTCAAGGGTTGAAAGCTCGCTTCAAACTCCGGGGTCCAATTGACTTTGACTCCTTTCTTGAGTTGTTGGGTCATTGGTCTCGCTATCTTGGTGAATCCTTCTATGAACCTTCGGCAGTATCCTGCCAAACCTAGGAAACTCCGAGTCTCGTTTGGTGACGATCGTGACTTCCATTGTTGTACAGCCTCAACTTTGGCAGGATTCACTCGGATTCCTTCTGCCGACACGATGTAACCAAGAAAGTTGACTTCTTCCAGCCAAAACTCACACTTGCTGAATTTAGCGTATAGCTTCTCGGTCCTCAACGTCTCCAAGGTGCTTCTTAGATGTCCCTCGTGCTCTCTCTCATTCTTCGAGTAGACAAGCACGTCATCGATGAACACCAAAACGAACTTATCCAAGTACGGATGAAACACTCGATTCATCAAGTCCATGAATACCGCAGGTGCATTCGTCAATCCACACGGCATTACGACAAACTCATAGTGACCATATCTCGTATGAAAAGCCGTCTTTGGTATATCCTCTCTTCGGACTCTCAACTGATGGTACCCGGACCTCAAGTCCATCTTAGAGAATACACCGGCTCCTCGAAGTTGATCGAATAGGTCATCTATCATCGACAGTGGATATTTGTTCTTGAGGGTCATCTTGTTCCCTATAATCGATACACATTCTCATCGATCCATCCTTCTTTTTCATAAAAAGCACCGGTGCGCCCCACGGTGAAACACTGGGTCTAATAAGACCCAGGTCCATAAGCTCTTGGAGCTGTATCTTGAGTTCCTCTAACTCTTTAGGCGCCATTCTGTATGGTGCCTTGGACATAGGTGCCGACCCTGGCTCTAGGTAGATTGTGAACTCCAGTTGTAGGTCCAGGTAAAGTTTTGGGGAAAACGTCAGGAAATTCTCGTACAACGGCAACATTTCCCACTTTACTTTCTCCTACCACTTCTCCCTGTAGTTAGGCAAGATAGGCAGGACGCCCCTTTCTTACCATCGTACTAGCTTGGAGCGCGGTGATAATAGATGCTCGCCGGTTCATCAAGATTCCATAACATAAGGTGGGTTCTTTGCCCTAGGCTTGTAGAGATATCTGTCTCTCCTTATAACGAATCATCGCAAAAATTCGTGGTTAATCAAACCATTCCTAGAATTACGTCGATATCCCTCATCGCCATAACTTGCAAATCGTGAGCGACTAACTTAAGTTCTCCCATGAAAATTTCTATTAACTCTTCTCGTTTTGTCTTCTAACTTCCACACGATTTTTTTTTCTAATATTCATGGTATTATCACACATTTCTTTTCTCGATCGTATCGCCATCCCGTGGCTCTTTCTCGTCACCTTTCATAGGTTCTTTCTTGCCGACGATATTTATTTTATGCAATAAACTCTATGAAGGGGCCTGTACTTCCTCTATAATTTCCTCGCATGATGGTGACCGTAAATACATCTTCTCATATTCTTTATTCGCTTATCGTTCGATCGATCGTTCACTCATATATGTATCTCGTCGGTTATGTCGATGCTTCTGGTGGGTGTGTCATTTTTGAGCCTGTCCGACTATAGAAACTTATTCCTTGCATATATCCGAGTCGACTACTGCATTTCCCTACTGTCTAGTAACAAGGATTCGAAATTTGACCCAACAGTCTTACTTGGATATGAACAGATTTCAAATTGTTGCAACATTGCTGAGGATGTTTTTAGTCGGGAAGGCTCCAAAATTAATCAAGGAAACAAGAACAACAATGCAATGATTGAGTTCCATTGGACTCAACCCGTCCATTCTGAGAATCAAATGGTTTAGAGGTATCAAATAAAACCCATAGAGATTTGAGAATTTACTTCTGATGAGAGCTCGAAAGAACATGAGATAGGTCATGGAAACAGGATGAAACTGCAAAAATTCTCAAATTCCATAGCCGACTGCTAGATCACAATTTGCAAAAATTTCGGACAGCAATGAATGATATCGTTCAAACGGGTCAAGGCCTAAAATAATCAGTCGCGGCAGGATTTAGAAACATAGACAAATGTCATGAAGTAGTACAAATAATGGTTCAACAACATCATGGTATTGGAAAAAGATGAACTCACATCAATGGGTTCGCAAGTTTGTTAAAGACAACTCAAAGTGAATGGAATTTTTCAGAAATTTAACAAGATCAACCATTAAGGAAGAAGAGAACATGATAGTCTTAACTTGGTGTTGCAGAAAGAAAAATCATTGAGTATGAAGCAATATATGCAGTGAAACCGAGTTAAAAAGAATTTCACTTCTGCAAGAAAGAACTTGCCACATACATAGTTACCGAATAAAGAGGTGAGCTAGTAGTTCCAAGAAGAATATTCCATCC
Source organism: Salvia splendens (assembly GCF_004379255.2). NCBI lineage: Eukaryota > Viridiplantae > Streptophyta > Magnoliopsida > Lamiales > Lamiaceae > Salvia > Salvia splendens. The sequence continues at coordinate 30,307,935 of NC_056041.1, read as the reverse complement.
TTTAAAGAAAACAGGTCTGGAGGTGTGATCATACTGATGGTCATAACTGCAAACGACCTTAGGAATGAAGTTCAATGACGGAAGTTCACAAGGTCAAAATATTGTCCTTACGAAAGATGAATCAAAGAAGACGACTAATCAAGATGTCCAAGGTACGAAGGCAAGTACAAATTTTCAAGAACTGAAAGCGAGTCATGACTCGATATAAGAAAAATATAGTGAGCATTACTTGCAAATTGGGAGTCAACCAAGGTGTTTAAATAGACAAGGGCTCACGTTTATTCAAAACGTCCCGAATAGAACTTAGAATCCAAGTAAGTACTGTTGATTAAAAAAAATCGTTCATTCTAGCTACGAAGGTCGTACTCCCTCGCACATTTTCACGAGCCTGAACATGGTAACATCGTTCTATGGAATCATGGATTCCAAGTTGAGATTCATCGTATTGTCGAAATTAATAACATTTTTTTTGATAGTCGCATCTTCAAAGTCTTCTTGCCATGCCACGTAGTTTTCGAAAAGCATTGCCATTTTACACATGGTCTTAAGGTGTCGTAAACGCCGTCGTATTTGTGTCGCATCGCCACTTTGGCATGGTATGCAAGACTGCATGGTTTTATTAGATCTTAGGTATGATCTCACCATTGTGAGGATACACCAAAGTTCGAAATATATATTTTCGTTGGTTTTACCACTCAGGAAAGTGATATTGCAGTTGTCAACTTACAGTTATAATTTCAAGCATAGCTTGAAGCCTCGTACTTCAACGTCTATCTGATCATTACCTAACTTAAGCTTCATCTGGCTCCTACGTTTGCAGTTAAGTTCAAAAGTTCCACATTCCACTTTAATAGTGGTTCTATACGATACCTCGTACTTCACCGGTCATGAATTTTCACCACATAAACGTCATGCATATATTGCACAATCAACACATTTATTCGTATAAATCATTTGGTGTTCCATAGCATAACAAACATCGTACGTTAATATATGTGAATAGCAACACTCAGTCAATCAATCATCCATGGAATCGCATTTCATAAATCATGCAGTTCATGCTCATCTGTATCACAATCACAACTCGCAACTACACACGTATCATGCTTTGCATTTCACAGTTTCATAGTCATGAAATTTTAACCGCCTAGGCATAAAAGTTTAGTCGTTCATGGAAGCAACATGTATTTTCTTCAAGTAAAAAAAAAATTTGCAGTTTCGTGGACGTAATAGCAAATCTCAATATCAATTAATACAAGTTCACAATCATACTTCAATATCCAACACATTCAACGCCATCATGCCTCACTGTTAAACAAAAGCAATTGTATAATCTCATAGTGTCTCATGGTTCATATCTTCACAACATTTCCCAAAAGCCATAGTATTTACTTATTTTCCATAGGTGTTGTTTCATAGTATAATCGAGTAATCACACGCATACTTTTACGTTTCACAATTCATGTGATTTCAATCATTTAGAATTTCATCTATTCAAACTCATACAAGTCCAATCACATATTCGCCGATTTTCCTCATCGGGGTGTGCACAACAATATTCATCATTTTTTTGGCATAGTAGTATTAAACAATTTCATATACATGTATTTTCATCATCCCACACTTCAAACAACAATTTCGAAGACGTCATATCATCTTCGATTTCCATCGAAATAATTTCATTCCCACAAGAGTAATATTCCCATCGAAATTTCCAACATTTCACAGGTTCGGATCAATATAAATTGAGATACTTGTTACCTCATTCTTCGTGGTTGGGCGGAGACGAGTCGTGGTGTTGAGCCTTCGACGATTATCATTTAGTCAATTTACACATGAAAAGACTTTGACTCAACAAGACTCTTGGGTCCAGAGCGGAAAGAAACTGAGGCTCTGATACCAAACTGTCACGACCGCCCTTCTAGGGTATAATAAATGCGGGCGATCGTGACTTAAACAGACTTAAATATAACAAGAAAAATAGGCTAGGGTTTCATCAATAAGGCTTGACCAACATATTAAACGAGCAATTAAGTATAAAACAAGATGAGGGCTCGGGTTTAAATAATGAGTTCAAGCCCAATTAAGTATTAATGGAAAAGATTGAGAGTTTGACATTATCCAATCAAGACTTTAAAATATCCAATAACGGAACAAATTCAAGTTCAAGCCCAATTGCTAATAAGTAAAAGAAATATCGCAGCGGAAAACGACCAAGAGAAAGAGTGAAGTCATGTGTGAAGACACGACGACACTCGGAGTTTCAAGACAATATTATCATTTCGTTTAATTTGCTCAACACCGCCAACTGCTCGTCGCCGCTCAACCTGCACATAAGGAAAACATATGCAGGGCTGAGTACTTATAAAATACTCAGTGGACTTATGCCGAAAACATTTTTTATAAAGATATAGTTTATCATGCCATACGTAAGTAACCATCGGGGTTTAGCTTTAGAAAGGCCCGAGGCACTCAAATCATTTCCCATTGTAAAATTCGACTGATCAGTCATTTTCCCATAGACAATAGCCATATCTGCCAATACATGACAAGGAATGCGGCCGCAAACCAGGTCACTAGACCGGCCAGCCCGTACGCTAGCACACGATCTACCATAGGTGTACACTAATCCAAGTAGGGTTTGTGGCCCTACGAGGACCCGAATTCGATTTATATAGCAGTGGCAACAGCCACATCAGATAGGCACGTTAAAACAAATCACGGCATGATAAATACTTTAAACCACCCTTATAGCTCCATAGTCATATGTAAAAGATTTTAGTAAAAGAAAGCCCCACACATAGTGTAGGGTAGAAAAGAAGCCCACCTCGACCGTTTAGATACCAACTACTGCCTTTCCTTTGTTATCACGCTTCGCGCACAAGTTATCACCTTTAGATAATGTATATATCTTATCAGTCACAACCATTGACTTAATATTATGCATGTCCCTATCATTTTCCCCTTTTCCCATCTTTGAACAACACATCATGTCATCACATATATCAATCATGTATATCACTTATAACAACATAGTGTTTTTGAAAAGGTAGAAATCTGGCAGCACTGCGCAACCATTTTTTAAAAATTATTAAAAATTCACCCGACTTCCGTTGGGGCTAAAATTTTAGCACAACGCGGTAGACTCATCAAATAACTTCCAGTTTAAAAATCATGTTAAAATAACGTTTTTAGGTCAGTCAAATAGAAAACGTAACTCACTGGTCGAGAAAACACTTTCTGCCAGAAATGCGCAGTCAAATTTAAAAATTCACCATAAATTCATATTTCGTCCAAATGAGTTGAAATTCGTACACAATACAGAAGACATCATGAAGTTTACTCAGGAAAAAGAATCGATCAAATCGGAGTTCATTTGATCGGTCAAATACATGTCGGAACATACTGTCCGAACTTACAGCTTTTCATGCCTTTAAAAATTCGAATTAGGGTTTATCCCTATTTATTCAAAATCAACTTTTTCATGGTTTTAACACACAAACATGCTCGAGAGAGTCCTTATACTCATGTTTTCGTAACATCATATATCATTCACCATAGATTCATTAAATCATCAACCAATTGAAATAAAAATGCATTCACACATACGATTACACATTCCCACCGATTAAACCCTTAGATCTGCATTCCCTACACTCTCTAGATGCATGAGGGAAACAAAAGAAGAGTTGGGATGGAGATGAGTGAAGAATATAGGTTTGAATTTACCTTTCTTGGACGAAACAATCGGTAGAAAGCGAATAAAACCTTGGTTCTTCAATAATCTCTTGGGAAATTGAGGGGATCTTGAGTAGAGTGGAAGAACAAATGGGAGAGTGGAGAAGAGGGGAGGGGGCGTGTGATTGAGGGGGAATAGGCGTGTGAAATTGAGTGCTAGGTTTAGGGATTTAGTTAGTCTCTATTTATAGGCTTAAGGAATAGAATATCCCACAATTAATTGAAGATTTGGGAGAATAACTTAAATTAAGATTTGAGAGATTTGGGGGAAGGGAATTGGCGTGAATAATGAGGGAGAATTAGGGAGAATATTTCGAAAATCATGGCCATTTAATTAGCCATTGATTTAATTTAGTATTTTCACGGAGCAGAATAAAATAATACGGAGCAAGAAAAATTAAATAAAAAGTCCTCCCACAATTAGAAATAGGCGTGTGTTTTAATGCCTTCCACAAGGAATAATTTCCAACCTTTAATAAAATAAAGGTATGGAAAGATTTGCTAGGATATTCCAATTAAAACATGGAAAGAAATAATTAAGGGATCAAAATAAATAATGAATAATTTCTTCTCCCACAAGCTAGCAGATTTCGAAATCTCCCTTAGGAATAATAGGGGCCGATTCTTTCATCAAGAAATAGGATAATTAGGCTTTGGATTTAATTGGGTAATTATCCCAAGCAAATAATTAAATCCAAGAAAATAATTCCTCTCCATAAATTCATAGTGGTCGAAAATTCCAATAAAATGGGTAAGACAATTATTGATGATCCTATTAAAATCTCACTCCCCAAAATAAAAATATAATTTGCGGCTATATTTCATTCCGCATCGATTAATTAAGGCCACATCATCAATTCGACAAGATTGACTATTCCACCTCTCAACTCCAAAACAAAATTAGGTCGCATAGAAATCAAGCAATTAATTCACTCGTCAATTAATCCACATACTTCACGGCATTAAAACATTTAATGCAAAATTTTAGGGTTCGAAAATTAGGGTTCAAAAAGTGGGGCGTTACAGTACCTTTCTTTGAATGAAACAATCGGTAGAAACGAATATAAGTCTTGATTCTTCAACAAACTCTTGGCGAATCGAAAGGATCTTGAGTAGAGTAGAAGAACAAGTGTGGGAGGAGTGGGGAAGAGAGAATGGGCGTGTGAGAGAGGGAGTAGGCTTGTGAAATTGTGGGGGCTAGGGTTAGGGTTTGGTTTAATCTCTTATTTATAGAGTTAGGAATAAAATATCCCACAATTACATAAAGATTTGGGGAAGATATGAGGGAGTGGGAATTGGCGTGAATTTGGTGGAGAGATTTTGAAATCGTGGCTATTTAATTAGCCAATGATTTTATTTGGTATTTCACGGAGTAGAATAAAATATTACGGGGCATAATAAAATAATAATTCTCTCTATAAAAAAAAATAGGGAAGTGGCGTGAATTATGCTTCTTCCACAAGGAATAAATTTCAAATCTTTAATTGAACAAGATAAGACAAGATTTGCTAGGATATTTGAATTTATTCATGGGAGGGAATAAATAGGGGATCAATTAGTATAATGAATAATTCCTCCTCTCCACAATTAGGAGATTTTCGAAATCTCCATGGGGTAAACATGGGGGTCGACTTTCCTCATGAAGAAAATAAAGAATAATTGGCTTTGGATTTAATTTGGATAATTATCCCAAACAAATAATTAAATCCAAGGAAAATAGAATCCCTCTCCAATAAATAGGAGTGGTCGAAAATTTCAAATAAAATGGGCAAGGTAATTATTGATGATCCTATTTAATCTCACTCACCCTTAGAAAAAATAATTCACCACAATATATTTCACCCCGCATCAATTATTCAAACAACCACGTCACAATTCAACACGATTGACTATTCCACACACATCTCGACTCCAAAACAAAATTAGGTCATATAGAAATCAAGCAATTAATTCACTCATCATTTAATTTGCATACTTCACGGCATTAAAAGCATTAAATGCAGAATTTCATGGTTCGAAAATTAGGGTTCAGAAAGTGGGGTGTTACATCTACCACCCTGGCAAAGCAAATGTAGTGACAGATGCTTTGAGCCGAAGGAACCATTCGCAACTAGCTGCTTTTCTGACGGAAGAGGAAAGTCTAATACAAGAGTTTAGTAAAATGCAATTGGAAGTGGTAAGGGCACCTGAAACAGTGGAACGCCGAATTGCCACCTTAGTGGTTGAACCTAATCTAAGAACGAGAATCGTTGCAGCACTACGGATGGATACGAAACTTGAAGAAATTCGAATTGAAGTGAGAACTGGCAAATCTGGAAGTTTTAGTGAGGAGTCCGACAACGCCCTCACTTTTGGAGGGAGACTGTGCGTACCAAACGACGTGGAACTCAAGAACGAGATCATGAGTGAAGCTCATGAGACTCCATACACCGCTCACCCAGGAAGCACGAAGATGTATCAAGACTTGAAAAAGTCCTTTTGGTGGAATGGCATGAAGAGAGACTGTAACACCCCTAAAATTTGTGACTTATTTCGTTTTATTAATGTGGATGTTGATTTGGAAATGCATTTTTTGGAAATTGATTTCTATGTGATTGTGTTAACGATGTGAAATTAATATTTGAGAGTTATGTGGAATAATATGATATGTTTTCCAATGGGGGGATTTAATTAAATAGGATCATGCATATTTGTGCCAGCCACTTTATTCGAATTCTTTTCGGCCTTTCTATTTATTGGAAGTAATATCTTCTTTCTTGGATTTAATTAATTGTTTTGGGATATTTATCCAAATTAAATCCAAAACCAAAATATTCCTAATTTATTCTCCATGATTTTCGACCCTTGCCCCATTCCTTGGAATTTTCGAATTTCTCTTATACTTGGGAGAATAAATTACTTTGTAGACTTAATTGGTACTTTGATTCTTTCCATCTTTAAGACCCTTAAATTTTCATCCCTTATACCTTTCAATTACCTTGTGGGATTAATTTATTTGTTACCTATTTTGTAGGAGTTTTTTTTCCTACAAGAAATTACCAAATTTAAATCCTATTCCTATTTAATTAAGGATTTAAATATTAATTTTTTTTAAATACTCCTTTTATTACACGCCCCTTTTTCCCTATTTCACTCCACAATTTCTTTTTATTTGTTTATTTAAGTGGAGGATTAATCCTAGAATATAAAAGGGAGAAACCAAACCCTAGCCCCATTATTTTAACGTCTTTTTCCTCCTCCCTCTCCCCCTCCCACACGTTTTCTCCCTCCATCTTTCATCCTCTCCAAAAATCCTCCATTCATCTTTGTTCTTGCATCCGTTGGAGTTGATTTTCAAGAGTTTCCGACGAATCGCATCAATTCTTGTTTCTACCGATTCGTTTTTATCAAGAAAGGTATATTTGATTCATTTTCCCTCAATCTTTCCATTTAATCCTTGTTCTTGAATCCTACATGCATATAGTGAGTATAGGAATCATAGATCGCAAAATTAATCGGTAGAAATTTGTGTTTGCATGAGAACTTTGATGAATATGCGATTTTGAATGAGTTCATGTGAAGTTTGATTTGAATCTTTGGTGAATGATGTGAGTTTATGTGCAAACATGGTTATGAGAACCTTTTTAAGCATGATTGTGTATTATAAGCATGAAAAATTTGTATTTGGATGAATGAAGAAGAAACCCTAAATTCGAATTTGTAAGCCTGAAATCTGTGACGTTCGAACAGCGGTTTCTGATGTGTAATTGACCTATCAAACGATCGAATTTTGACATGAAAATTTTACTGAGTAAACTTCAAGTTGTTTTCCGTGTCTCGTGTGAATTTCAGCCCTTTTTATCGAAAAATAAATTTTTAATAAATTTTTGAAGTTGACTGCGCAAATCTGCCAGAAACTCGTGTTCTCGCCAATAATGTTTCGTTTTCTGTTTGACTGACCAAATGACCTCCGATTGATATGATTCTTGAACTAGATGAAAATTTGAAGTGTCTTCTGAGTCGTGTTAAATTTTCAGCCTTTTTGGGCATTGGTTGAATTTATGGAAATTTTTCAAATGAACTGCGCAGTGCTGTCAGAAATTGTATGTTCCGACCAGAGAGTTTAATATGTGATATGACTGACTAAATGACGTGATTTCAGTGTGAAAATTTGTCAGGATGAACTTGAATTTGTATTCTGTGTTGTGACCAAAATTTAGCTTCATATGAGGTCGGGTGAATTTTTAGTGATTTTTATAAAACGGTCGCGCAGTTCTGCCAGTTTTCTGCTTTGATAAAAGGACATTTATTTTCAAGTTTAAAAGTATTATATGATGCATGTATATCCAAAGAACGTGTTTAATGATGTGATCGCGTGAGATACGTCGAAATATACTATGGTGTGTTTTTCCATCTTTGTGACGAACGTTGGGTTGGGTAATTTTGAGAGAACGGTGAAAGAAACGATAGGACATGCATGGTAATATGTTTTTGTGGAAGGATGACTTGTGTTGTCCTTGACAAGGGTGATTGTGTATTCGTGAACTCGAGGAACGAGAGTTTCCATAAGTTGGATTGTGAATTGTTAAGCGGACGAGGTGGGCTTTCTTTAACTAAACTCTTTTATTTTTCCAAAGTATGATTGTGGAGCTATAAGGGTGGTTTAAAGTGTTATGTCATGCCGTGATTGTTTTGATGTTGAGATTGTTGCCTGATGCCTAGTTCGTTTGAGCTTGCTCCGTTAGGCTATAGGGCTATGTTGAGATTGTGCTTGATGCCTAGTTTGTGAGTTCGCTCCATTAGGCTATAGGGCTATGATAAACGAATTCGGGTCTGAGTAGGGCCGCAAACCCTATCAGGCTGTGTACACAGAGGGGATCGTGAGCCGTCCTTGCTAGTCGGCTGGTCTCGTGGGCGAATAGTGTGGCCACACTTTCGTCGCACTATGGTAAGAGGATGTGATTGATTGATTGATGAGAAAGTGGGGAGATTGTTTTGACCGGACGGTCTGTGAAAAGTGTTTTTGTGATACTCGTGATATTTCTTAAATAAACGTAAAAACTCGAGTTCACCGGTATGGATGACATAACTATTATAAAATGTTTTCGGCATGAGCCCATTGAGTACAACAAGTACTCAGCCCTGCATATCCTTTTTCTTTATGTGCAGGTTGAGGGGTGATGTTGCGGCGGATGTTGAGTGAGCTTTAGGAATTCCCGGATGCGTCGTGTCTTCATACATAGGCGTCTCCCTATGACTCTCTAGATACCTTTGTCCCGCTGCCTTGTTCGAATCTTTCTTGATAAAGTCTTTCGATTTGCTAATTAATACTACTTTATGACATTAATTACCTTGCGATATTAACCCGGTGCTTAATTGTTTAATGATTAAAACTTTTCTTTTGAAGTTTTGTTTAAGATGTTGTCTTTCATTGCTTTCCCCTTCTTCTTCCCCGCTCCTTAGTCCCTTCCCTAGTCACGATTTCCCCGCCTTTACTATTTTTAGTGAGGGCGGTCGTGACAGAGACATAGCGGCATTTGTGGAGAGCTGTTTAGCCTACAAGCAAGTGAAGGCTCTACATCAATGACCGTACGGAAAGTTGCAACCACTAGAAATTCCCGAGTGGAAATAGGAGCACATCGCCATGGATTTTGTGACGGCATTGCCAAAGACGCAAAATGGGAATACTGCCATATGGGTACTTATAGACAGACTGACCAAGTGTGCGCATTTCATACCAATTCCCGTAATGCATGGATCGAGCAAGCTAGCTCAGATCTACATAAAGGAAATAGTGGACTGCATGAAGTCCCAGTGACAATCACGTCCGACCGTGACCCGAAATTCACTTCAAGATTTTGGATGAGTCTGCAACGCGAGCTTGGAACTCGATTGAATTTTAGCACGGCGCTTCACCCGCAGACCGATGGACAATCCGAAAGGGCGATCCAAACTCTCGAGGACATGTTAAGAACCGTGGTGCTCGACCGCGGAGGAAGTTGGGAATCAGTGCTACCGCTGATCGAATTCGCTTACAACAACAGTCTCCAAGCAACGATAAACATGGCGCCGTACGAAGTCTTGTATGGAAAAAAGTGTAGATTCGCCGCTCTATTGGGACGAAGTTGGCGAACGAAGAGTACTTGGACCTGATGCAGTTAAAGAAATGATTAAAATTTGTTCGACAAATTCGTGAAAAAAAATCAAAGAAGCCCAGGACAGACAAAAAATTTGTCCGACGAACCGGCTTGCAATTTCAAGCCGGCGACAAAACTTTCCTCAAAGTATCCCCGTCAAAATGGATAACGCGTTTTGGTGTCAAGGAAAAATTAAAACCGCGATTTATTGGTCCTTATGAAATCCTTGAAGGAGTGGGTCTTGTTGCATGCCGTTTGGCGCTACCCCCAAGCCTCGAAAATGTGCACAACGTCTTTCATGTGTCGCAGTTACGGAAATACGTGTTCGACCCGAAGCACGTGATCCGCTACGAAGAAGTCGCTTTGAACCCGGACTTGAGCTACGAAGAGAGACCCCAAATGACGTTGGACTGAAAGATCCAGAACGTGAGAAATAAACCAGTTTCTTACGTGAAAGTACTCTGGAGAAATCATGGGCACGAAGAAGCCACGTGGGAGGATGAAGACAGGATGATGGAATCGTACCCTGAACTCTTTTCTTGAGGTACCAAATTTCAGGACGAAATTTCTTTTAAGAGTGGTAGGATGTAACGCCCCACTTTTTGAACCCTAATTTTCGAACCCTAAAATTTTTGCATTAAATGTTTTAATGGCGTGAAGTAAGTGGATTAATTGACGAATGAATTCATTGCTTGATTTCTATGTTACCTAATTGTGCTTTGGAGTTGAGTTTTGGTTTGAATAGTCAACATTGTTGGAGCATATGACGTGGCTGTTGAATAGTCAAAGATGTGGAACATATGACGAGGCCATTGAAAAGTCAAAGTGTTGAGAATATGTGGTGGAAGTGAAAATGGTTGAATTTATGACATGACTATTTGAATAATTGATGCGGGGTGAAATATATTGCGGTGAATTATTTTCCTAAAGGTGAGTGAGATTAAATAGGATCATCAATAATTATTTTGCCCATTTTATTTGGAATTTTCGACCACTATTAATTATTGGAGAGAAATTCTATTTTCCTGGATTTAATTATTTGCTTGGGATAATTATCCAAATTAAATCCAAAGCCCGATTATTCCTTATTCTCTCCATGAAAAAAATCGACACCTATGCCTTATACCATGGAGATTTCAAAAATCTCCTACTTATGGGAGAAGGAAATTATTCCTCTATATTAATTGACCTCCTATTTATTTCCTCCCATTAATAGATTGGAATATCCTAGCAAATCTTGTCTTACCTCATTCAAATTAAAGATTTGAAATTTATTCCTTGTGGAAGGAACATAATACACGCCTACTTCCTATTCTTTTGGGATGATTATTATTAATTTCCTGCTCCGTATTATTTAATTCTACTCCGTGAAATATAAAATTAAACCATAGGCTAATTAAATAGCCCATGATTTTGAAATTTTCCCCTTATTCCTCCCCAAGAATCACGTCAATTCTTTCCCCACCATATCTCATCCATATTTTCATGTAATTAATTGAAGACTTTATTCTAACTCTATAAATAAGAGATAAAACAAACCCCAAACCCTAGCCCCCACAAATCTACACGCCTCCCTCCTCATTCCACATGCCACTTTTCTCCTCCCCACACCTCTCCCACTCGTTCTTCTACTCCACTCAAGATCTTTTCATCCTAGCCAAGAGTTGTTGAAGAATCAAGATTTACATTTATTCTACCGATCGTTTCAATCAAGAAAGGTACAATCGAACTTTTCTTCATCATCTCCATTAAAACATTGTTTTGACTCCCTCATGCATATAGTGAGTATAGGGATTTCAAATCTAGGAATTTAATCGGTGGGAATTCGTGTCTGAATGAGAACAAATTGTGAATATGCGTTTTGAATGAATTTGTGTGAAGTCTAAATGAATCATGGGTGAATGATGTGTGACTATATGAGAACATGATTGTGAGAACCTTATTAAGCATGATCGTGTGCTCGAATTTTGAAGCATGAAATCTATAGTGTTCGGACAGTAGTTTCCGACGCATGTTTGACCGACCAAACGAACTCCTTTTCTTAGTAACGCTCAAGGTGTCCTCTGTGTCGTGTGTGAATTTCAACCTATTTGGACGAAGGATGAATATTTGGTGAATTTTTGAAGTTGACTGCGCAGTTATGCCAGAAATTGTTTTTCTCGACCATTGAGTTACGTTTTCGATTTGACCGACCTAAAAAGATTATTTTGATGTGAAATTTTAACTGAATGATATTCGATGTGTCTAATGTATTGTGGGAATGTTTCAGCCCCAACAGAGGCTGGATGAATTTTAAATGAGTTTTACAAAATGACCGCGCTTTTCTGCCAGATTTCTATCCTTGCGAAAATAACGATGTTGTTGTGTTTTAAATAATATACAGGATATGTATGTGTTAAGGAACCCACTCTATGATTAAGTGATGTGTTATTCGATGATGCATGCTACGGTGTGCTTCCTTTTGTTGTTGGGGAAAAGGGAAACGTTGGGGACATGCATAATTGTGTGTCAATGTTTGTGACTGATTGGTAAGACATATTATCTAAAGGTGATAATTCGTGCACGAAGCGTGATAACAAAGGGAAAGAAGTACTTAAGGTCTAAACGGTCGAGGTGGGCTCTCTTTATCGGTGGAAATTACTATGTTTAATATGCCGTGTTTTGTTTTAACGTGCCTATCTGATGTGGCTTTTGCCACTATTATTTAAATCAAATTCGGGTCCTCGTAGGGCCGCAAACCCTACTTGGATTAGTGTAAACCTATGGTAGATCGTGTGCTAGCGTATGGGCTGGCCGATCTAGTGACCTGGTTTGCGGCCGCATTCCTTGTCATGTATTGGCAGATATGGCTAACGTCTATGGGAAAATGACTGATCAGTCGACTTTTACTATGTGAAATGATTTTGAGTGCCTCAGGCCTTTCTAAAGCTAAACCCCGATGGTTACTTACGTATGGCATGATAAATTATATTTTTTTACAAAAAAAATGTTTTCGGCTTGAGTCACTGAGTATTATTTTTATAGTACACAGCCCTGCATGTGTTTTCCCTATGTGCAGGTTGAGCGGCGACGAGCGGTTGGTGGTGTTGAGCATATATCAATAAAAACTATGGTTGTCTTGAAACACCGAGTGTCGTTGTGTCTTCACACATGACTACACCCTTCTCTTGGATGCTTCCGCTGTGACATTTCCTTTACTTGTCTTTTATTAAACTTTGAAGCTGTCTATTTGAATGTTTGAAAACTTGGTATCTTTTGAATAATGTCAAACCCTTGGTCGTTTTATTAATTCTGGGTCAAACCTTTATTGAAACCCTAGTTTTCTATGTCTGTTCTTTAAGTTCTTTAATCACGATCGCCCGCATTTCTTAACCCTAAAGGGCGGTCGTGACAGTTATACCCTAGAAGGGCGGTCGTGATAGTTTGGTATCAGAGACTCTGGACCCAAGAGTCTTGTTGAGTCAAAGTTTTTTCTTGTGTAAATTGATAAATTGATAATCGTCGAAGGCTCAACACCACGACTCGTGTCCGCCCAACCACGAAGAAAGAGGTAAAAATATTTTTGTGAGTTTTGGATTGAAATACAGAAGTTTGGAATTTTCAATGGGAATCGAAGCTAATATGGCATTTTGGAAATTTTGCTTGGAATATGAAATAATGAATATGCACGAATATGAAATTGTTTTTACGTCTCTGTCAAAAAATGATGAATGCTGTTATGCAAATGAACTTGTATTTTACTCGATAGAGAAAATCGGCAAATATGTGTTAAACCTATACGAGTTGGATGAATGAAGTTTCATATGATTGCGATTATTCGATTGCATATGAGACAATATTTATGAGCATGAACTTGAGCCTGCTGCCATACCTAGTTGTAAATCATGTGTGAATGAAATTTTTATTGCTTAACCCGCGTGAGATGGTGAAATGCGAAGTGTGATTACTATTATTCGTGTATACTATGAAACAACTCATATTAGAAACACTTTTCCCTTGCAACCTTTCATATTTACAAATTTTGCGATGAATGTAAAACTTTATGGTAAGCACGAACGTGGGGGTGCGAACTGCCTAATGCGGGGCGAGCAGCCCATGAGGAAGTCGGCATTCTACGAATCGACAAAACCGAAAAAACGCACAAACTAATAATCTTGGAATATAAATTCTTGGCTCGATGTACACCTTTTGATATATAGCCATCCTTATATACACCGTATTCTCAGCATTTTTTTAAAACTTAAACCCCATTGTTTCCTTCTACCCTTGGAATGATGCTGAGTTTTCTTTTTCTTTTCTTTTAGATGGTCCAACGGTATTATGCTCCAATGCGTAATCGTTATGCCAGCAACAGAAACCACCCGGTTGAGCGCTACATAATACGAGTGGGATGGGGAGCTCTTTCTTATGTCTTACGTTACCGAGTTTTACAATAAATGGATGAACACCTACGCATATGGGGGAGCCACCCATCACGCGGGAATCAAAAAAGCTCATCCACACTCTACAATCTCCTTGGAGCTAGTGGGTCGCCCAGGCGTCTGAGTCATTCACATGGTATAGCCCACCCGAATACACACCACGGGGGGACCTAGTCGGCCTTATAAAGGTGCTACTTCCGGCCATGACAGCTGCAGCCGATGGACCGCCACGCGATCCACCTCCACATATCTATCCGTCGGGTCGAGCCCGCATGCGGAAGTATCGCTACGACGAGGAGCCACATGTCTCCCGTGCTCCTAAGAGAATGAGACTCGGGATGCGTACCTCGGCCCCTCTAAGAATAGATCGAGAAGTCGATAGGATGCTCGGGATGACCCCACCACTCGTAGGTGCCGAGGAGGAAAGTGAGGAAGAGGAGTCAGACGAGGAGGGGGAGGACCCAGATGGAGAAAGTGTTGGAGAGACCGAGGAGAAGAAGGATGAGGTTGGAGACATTTAGAAATGATAAGTCTAGGATATCTTGTTACACTTTCCCCTATGTTTTGATAATTTATTGTTTTTGCACGACCTTACCATTATCTTTCCACGATGTTTCACTTTTTTTGCCTTCTTCGTGATGGATACTAAGATCTCTTAGAGGCAACATTTTGATATTTTTATTGAAATTCTTGTCTTTTGCTAGCCTATGGCACAATTACCTTTTGCTATACTATATCGTAAATATCCTATTCTATTCTAGTGCACAATTACCTTTGACGTACTATGGAGTAACTATCTTTTGACTATTCGATCGTACGGTTGCCTTTCGCCATAAAATTTTCCTTGCTATTCCATTAAGCAATTGTCTTTTGTTATCTCATTGTATAATTGTATTATGCCATACTACCTTGCAGTTGTCTCTTACCATTCATTTGAATACTTGTGATTTGTCCTACTATTCTACCAATTGTCTTCTATTACACTATTGAACAATTACCTTTTACTATCCTGTTGAGCAATAGCCATGTTGCTATCTTAAGGTACAATTGCCTCTTGCTATGTTATTTTGCAATTGCTCTCTTGCCATCATTTTGTGCAGTTGTATTTGATACCCTGTCAGGCAGAAGCCCTTCATTATTCTATGATACAATCGTCCCTTGATTTCCCACTTTTCAACTATATCACATGACTAATCTCAGATTTTGAATAAATGCGATAATAACTCGTGTGATAATGAATCAGAATGCCGCCAAGACGTAACATAAGACGTGCGAACCCTGAACCTACCCCTCAGATGATGGAGGAAAGTGTGACACAACCCATACCTCCACCACCACCTCCTCCACCGCCGGTTGACCATGAAATTGTGAAGCTGTTCCTTGAGCAAAAACCTTCCGTCTTTGATGGAATGGGAGAACCGGCCAAGGCTAAATCATGGATACGCGCATTCGAGCGCATCTTCGCAATCCTAGGGTGCAATGATAAAGAACGGTTGAGTTGTGTGACCTACCAACTAACCGAGGCTGCTGACTTCTGGTGGGACACCAGGATGAAGACAATACCCCGAGATCAAGCAGTGGGGATGACTTGGGAAGGCTTCAAGACCGAAATGTATAAAAAGTACGTACCAAAGAGCTATCGAAAGGCAAAGGTGTCGGAATTCTACAATTTGACCCAAGGGCGAAAGACTGTGATCGAATACGATCGTGCGCTCAACAGCATGACCCGGTACGCACCTGATCAAGCCGATACTGACGAAAAGCTGGCTGAAAAGTTCCGTGAGGGACTAAGGCATGAGATAAGGATGTCGTTGGCTAGTCGTAGGAGACTCCCCTACGCGGAAGCATTAGCTCTTGCGCTAGATATTGAGGCAGCTATGCCCAAGGAGAGGATGAAGGAAGACACTACTTTGGCACTACCTCCACCACACCACTCTCGAGAGAAAAGGAAGTAGGAGGGGAATAGGACCCCGTACGACAACAGGAGGTACCAGCCCACCCAGAACCGACCACAGTATGGGGGACGGCAAAACTCATCTAACCAGAGAGGCGATTTCCGACCCAAGCCACCCCAATGCAATGTGTGCTCCAAGCACCATTGTGGAGAGTGTAGAGTTCAGAACACCACTAAGTGCTTTAACTGCGAAGGAAACGGCCACTTCTCTAGAGAGTGTCCGAGCAAGAAGGTGGCAATGGGGTCGATGCAGAACACTCAAGGACCCCGCCAGCAGCCAAGGGCACCGCAAATGGAATCAAGGGGAAATCGCGATCAACCTCCGCGACAACAACAAACTTACCGCCCAAGACTTCTTCCCCAGGCTAGAGCATATGCCTTGAGTCAGAAACAACCCAAGACTGAACAAGGGAGTCACCAAAACAGAAACCTGGCAGGTATAGGCAAAATTCTCGACACTCCTGTCGTTGTGTTGTTTGATAAGGGCGCATCGCTTTCATTCATATCTGATATGTGTGTGGATACTTTGAGCATGCCTGTTAACGAATCTGAACATAAGATGGTAGTGTCTTCACCAGTGGGTGGGACGATAGAAATCTCTCAAACTTGCACGAACATAGAAATTTCTATGGGAGACCTTAAGCTAGTTGCTCACGATCTGCAAGTTATGGCGATAGGAGATATCGACGTACTTTTAGGAATGGATTGGTTGACCGTGAATTTTGCGACGATTCGTTGTAAGGAGAGACAAATATCTCTACAGACTCTGGGAAAGAAACACCCACCATATACTATGGAATCTCGATGAACCGGCGAACGTCTATCATCTCTGCACTCCAAGCCACTACGATGTTGAGAAAAGAGCGTCCTGCCTATCTGGTCTATCTACAAGGGGATGAGAAGGAAGAAAGGCAAGTGGAGGATGTCGCTGCGGTATGAGAATTTCCCGGCGTCTTCCTTGAAGCTTTGCCTGAACCACCGCCAGATCGACAATTGGAGTTCACAATCGACCTAGCGCCAGGGTCGGCGCCTGTGTCCAAGGAACCATACCGAATGGCGCCTAAGGAGTTAAAGGAACTCAAGATACAACTTCAAGAGCTTATGGACCCGGGTTTCATTAGACCCAGTGTCTCACCGTGGGGCGCTCCTGTGCTTTTTATGAAAAAGAAGGATGGATCGATGAGAATATGTATCGATTATAGAGAGCTGAACAAGATGACTCTCAAGAACAGATATCCACTGCCGAGGATAGATGACCTATTCGATCAACTTCAAGGACCCGGTGTGTTCTCAAAGATGGACTTAAGGTATGGATACCATCAGTTGAGAGTCCGAAGAGAGGATATACCGAAGACTGCTTTTCGCACGAGGTATGGTCACTATGAGTTTGTGGTAATGCCTTTTGGATTAACTAATGCCCCTGCGGTATTCATGGATTTAACGAATCGAGTGTTTCATTCTTATTTGGATAAGTTCGTTTTGGTATTCATAGATGATGTACTCGTTTACTCGAGGAATGAGAAGGAACACGAGGAGCACCTGCGAATCACTTTGGAGACGTTGAGGAGTGAGAAACTGTACGCAAAATTCAGCAAGTGTGAGTTTTGGCTTAAGGAAGTAAATTTCCTTGGTCACATCGTGTCAGCAGAAGGAATTTGAGTCGATCCCGCTAAGGTTGAGGTGGTACAGCAGTGGAAAGTACCTTCAACACCAAACGAGATTCGGAGTTTCCTAGGCTTAGCAGGATAC
The DNA here is from genome assembly GCF_004379255.2 of Salvia splendens. Classification (NCBI taxonomy): domain Eukaryota; kingdom Viridiplantae; phylum Streptophyta; class Magnoliopsida; order Lamiales; family Lamiaceae; genus Salvia; species Salvia splendens. The sequence goes on along the minus strand of NC_056041.1, from coordinate 30,289,957 downwards.
TACCGAAGGTTTATAGAGGGATTCTCCAAGATAGCGAGACCCATGACACAACAACTCAAGAAGGGGGTGAAAGTCAATTGGATGCCCGAGTGTGAGGAAAGTTTTCAACTCTTGAAGGAAAAGCTAACTAGTGCACCGATTCTAGGTGTACCAGAGCCTGGAGTGAACTACGGGGTATACACGGATGCTTCGAAGATGGGACTTGGATGCGTTTGATGCAAAGCAACAAGGTGATTGCTTACGCATCCCGATAATTGAGGTCACACGATCCAACCCATGATTTGTAGTTAGCAGCGGTAGTACACGCTTTAAAGATTTGGAGACATCATCTCTACGGAGTTCGATGCGAGATCTTTACGGACCACAAAAGCCTAAAGTATTTATTCGAACAGAAAGATTTGAACATGCGGCAACGAAGATGGCTCAAGTTGGTGAAAGACTACGATTGTGGCATCAATTACCACCCCGACAAAGCAAATGTTGTGGCAGATGCTTTGAGCCAGAAGGACCATTCCCAACTGGCTACTTTTCTCACCAAAGAAGGAAGCCTGATTCACGAGTTTAGTAAGATGCGTTTGGAAGTGGAGAGAGCACCTGAAACAGTGGAAGCGTGAATCGCCACTTTAGTCGTTGAACCTGATCTAAGGTCAAAAATTATTGAAGCACAACGGATGGATGCGAAATTGGAAGAAATTTGTCTAGAAGTGCGAATGGTATGAAGAGGGATATAGCGGTATTTTTAGCGCGCTGCTTAGCCTGCCAACAGGTGAAGGCTCTACATCAACGACCGTACGGAAAGCTGCAACCACTAGAAGTTCCTAAGTGGAAATGAGAGCACATCGCCATGGATTTTGTAACAGCTTCGCCAAAGACGCAAAAAGGGAATACCGCCATATGGGTAATTATAGACCGACTCACCAAGAGTTCACACTTCATACCGATTCCCATAACCTATGGATCAAACAAGCCAGCTCAAATTTATATAAAGGAAATAGTGTGACTGCATGGAGTCCTAGTGACGATCACGTCTGACCGTGACCCGAAGTTCACCTCAAGGTTTTGGATCAGCCTACAACGTGAGCTAGGAACTCGATTGAATTTTAGCACAACATTTCACCCGCAGATAGATGGTCAGTCCGAAAGAATGATCCAAACTCTCGAGGATATGTTGAGGGTTGTGGTGCTAGACCGAGGAGGAAGTTGGGAGTCCGCACTACCACTGATCGAGTTTGCCTAAAACAACAGTTTCCAGGTTACAATAAACATGGCACCGTATGAAGCTTTGTATGGGAGAAAGTGTATATCCCCGCTCTACTGGGATGAAGTTGGTGAGAGAAGAGTACTTGGACCCGATGCAGTTGAAGAGATGGTTGGAATTGTTCAAAAAATTCGCGAAAGGATAAAAGAAGCTCAAGACAGACAGAAATCCTACGCGGATGCCCGGTGAACCGACTTACAATTTCAAGTCGGCGACATGGTTTTCCTCAAAGTATCCCCGTCGAAAGGGATAACGTGTTTTGGTGTCAAGGGAAAATTATAACCGCGATTTATTGGGCCTTATGAAATCCTTGAAGGAGTGGGTCCTGTCGCATAGCGTTTGGCGCTACCCCCAAGCCTTGGGAATGTACACAACGTCTTTCATGTGTCGCAATTGCGGAAATACATGTTCGACCCAAAGCACGTGATTCACTACAGAGAAGTTGCTTTGAACCAGGATTTGAGCTACGAGGAGAGACCTCAAATGATTTTGGAACGAAGGATCCAAAACGTGAGAAATAAACCGGTTGCTTACGTGAAAGTACTTTGGAGAAATCATGGGCACGAAGAAGCCACATGGGAGAATGAGGACAAGATGACAGAACTGCACCCTGAACTCTTTCCTTGAGGATACCAAATTTCGGGATGAAATTTTTATTAAGGTTGGTAGGATGTAATGCCCCACTTTTCAAGCCCTAATTTCTGAACCCTAAAACGATTACATTTATTTCACAATGTCGTGAATTAAATGACGAACGGTTATGTGATTATCCTTGGTGACCTAATTTTGGTTGTGATTGTGATTTTGGGTTGACCGAGTCAACTTCGTTGAATTTATGACATGGCTTTTTGAATAATTGATACGGGGTGAAATATATTGTGATGAATTATTTCTAAGGGTGAGTGAGATTAGATAGGATCATCAATAATTACCCTACCCTTTTTATTTTGAAAATATCGACCCTTATTAATTGTCGGAGAGGAACCCTATTTTTTCTTGGATTTAATTATTGCTTGGGATAATTATCCAAATTAAATCCAAAGTCCAATTATACTTAATCTCTTCATGAGAAAAATCAATCCTTATGCTTGTTCCAAGGGAGATCTCGAAAATCTCCTAATTATGGGAGGAGGAAATTATATCATTATATTATTTGATCCCTTAATTACTTCCTCCTAATAAAAGATTCAAATATCCTATCAAATCTTGCCTTATCCTATTAAAGACTTGATATTTATTCCTTGTGGAAGAAAAAAAATACACGCCTACTTCCTATATTTTGGGAGGATTATTATTATTATTTTTCTGCTCCGTATTATTTGATACTACTCCGTGAAATATCAAATTAAATCAGAGGCTAAGCGAATAGCCAAGATTTCTAAATATTCCTCCCCAAATTCACGCCTATTTCTCCACTCCCTCATATTCTCCCAAATCTTTATTTAATTGTGGGATATTTTATCCTTGAACTCTATAAATAAGGGGAAAACCCTAAACCTAAACCACTACACTACACTCCTCCTCTCTCCCTCCCTCACACCATTTTCTCTTCCTCACCCTACCAATTATTCTTCTATATTTCTCCATTAATTCTTCATCCTTCAAGAAGAATTTAAGTTGAAGCCTCAAGAATTGTTGAAGAATCAAGATTATACTTTGGTTCCACCGTTGCTTTTGATCAAGAAAGGTATAATCAAATTTCTTTTCCTCATCCTTTCCATTGAACCCTTATTTTTTTTATTCCCTCATGCATATAATGAGTGTAGGGATCGTAGATCTAAGAATTTAATCGGGTGGGATTGATGGTTTCATGAGAGGAAATTATGTATATGCGTTTATGGTGGTATATGAATAAACTTGGGGATGATTTGTGGTGAATGATATGTAAATATATGAGAACATGATAGTGAGGTCTTTTGAAGCATGAATATATGTGTTTGAATAAATATTTGATTAACCCTAATTCGAAATTGTGAAGCATGAAAACTGTGGTGTTTGGATAGTAGTTTGCAACGCATGTTTGACTGACCGAACGACCTTAATTTTGTGCGAATTTTTAACTGAGTAAATGATAAGGCTAATTTCATGCATAGGTCTAGGGCTTTAACTCGTGAAATTTCTGGGTCTAACACACGTTTTAAGCCAGGTGTGTGAAGATTTTTGCCAGGTCCAGCAAAGGAGGGAGACAGTTGCGTGGACCTAGGAAGAAGGCGAAAGAGTGGACATTATGCGGAAAATTGCTCGACGGAGGAAGCCTCGGAGTTGAAGGGTAGAATAGAGATTTCTACGAAGACTCTAGAAGGTTATGTCCGCGTCTATAAAAGGGAGAAGCATGCACGCTGGAGGGATCTTCTCGGTTGGAGACCTCGAGAACAGCTTGTAGCTTAGTTCACTTTTTCACACACTTGGGTTCTATCGTGGGGAGATTCAGGGCGTACTTGAGGTTCACCTTTAGCTTTCATACATTTCGATCTGGTCGTAACACCGTCCTTCTTAGGGCGAAGAAACAATTTATTTTCCGTTTTCGTTTCTGCTGAATTCGCCGAGCTTCACTGTTCGAAGCTCGGACCTCTTTGTTTTCTGGATATTTCTCTGTTTTTATGCAAGTTTCGTTTCAGCTTATGCCGATTGTGTTGATATTTGTTTGTTGATTATGTTTACTTGAATTCTGAGTTGGATTGTTGGAGTTGGTTGTTTTCGAGGTTGTTTTCTGGATTATTGCAGGTTCGTGGTTGGATCTGGGAGAATGGAGTTTGTTTGTGGATGAATCGGGTTTTTAACTTGTTGATGTTGTAAGGCTGTCTGTGATTGTTGGGATTTGGAGTTGATTTGAGCAGATCTGTGTGAATCAGAGTTATGGAGTTGATTTTGCTGGGTGTTGAGTTTGGATGGCTTGGATCCGGAGTGGATTAAGCATTTGACGTGAATCTGAGCCGTGTTGATTTAATTTTATGCCTAGCCTACGTGTTTTTATTTCATTTCGCCTAGTTTATGTGGATCTGACGTACGTCCGATTCGTAGTAAGTTTCCGGCATCCCGATTTCTATATTTTGTTTGAATCTAGGAGTATGCTCTTTTTTCTTCATTTACGCGTCTGAGTTGGTTAGGAGATTGCATGAGTTTGTTAGTTGCAGCTTTTTCTGTACTTACCTTATTTGAATGTCATGGTCCCTACTTTTTAATTCTCTCTGCCTAGTCATATTTAGTCAGTCATTTACACGGTCTAGTGAGTAATTGTTTCTTTCGGCGTTGATGTCTGATTTTATATGTGTTCTATGTCCTAGGTCTAGCATTTAACTTCCGTGCCTAGGTCTAGTGGTAGTTTAAACCTCAACCCTTTTGCGTGGCAGCAGCCGCTTGTTTCCAGAGTCTCTAAGCACTACTTCACGACACCATCTTCGTGGGATCGACCCCACTTCCCTATACTAATCCATAGTATTCGGGTTGAGGGATTTAATTTTTGAAGGGGAGTCGAGTGTGTCCAACGACAAAAACACTCTGTGTTCCTTGAGTTCCTGGACCTAGTGATCCAGCGGATTTAAGAAGCGCGGTGTCTTGACCAAGCACTTGCATAGTTTTCCCTGTAAGCACACGAAGACACGATCCGACTTTTCCCCACTTCAAATGGCGCCGTTGCCGGGGATGGAGGGCGTACTTAGTGTTAGTGTTCAGACTCTGTGGTGTAAATAATTTTTACTTGTTTTCTTTCTCTTTTGTTTGTAGTTTATGAGCAGAGGCTCAGGATCTACCTACCGGAGCAACTCGACTGGGAGGAAACACGGCCAGTTTAATCGGCGGGTTAAGGACACAGCCTCTACTGTGACCACCAGATCAGGGTTCACCACAGGAGATCCGTTTCCGAGTGAATTCACTAGCGACGAATCTTGGACGTCGTCAGGACGTGAAGATCCAGAGTCCCCACCCGAATCAGAAACGAAGTCAGAAACAGGGGAAGCAGAGGAAGTAGTCATGGCGCAGGTAGTAGATCCAGATCCAGAGATCGGCTCTCTCACTGCCCACTTAGATGGAGAGCCAGCACAAGCCATAGTGATGAATCCAGGCCAGAGAACTATTGAGATCAAGACAAACGTGCTCGGCATCTTGCCAACGTTCTCTGGGCGTAGAAATGAGTGTCCGTATGAGTTCTTAAATGAATTCAGTAAGTTGTGTGGTATTCAGAAGAGGCCGAATGATGCAACAAAGGAGGATTATCGCCTACGTGTGATTCCGTGTACCTTGAAGGGGGAAGCTAACACATGGTTATTAAGGTTGCCCCCGGATTCTATCCGCACATGGAGGGATTTCAAATTGGAGTTCCTAGATTATTTCTTCCCATCCAACAAGACGAATGCACTGAAGAAAGAAATATTAGAGTGTAAGCAGGATTACGACGAATCCTTGAGTCAGTATTGGTCGAGATTTAAGGGGTTGTTGGATGCATGCCCGAACCACCGAATGATAGAGGTAGAGACCTACTCTCTGTTTTACGAAGGAGCGACTCCTGAGTCAAAGGACTTAATTAATTCCTCGAGTGGGGGGAATTTCACAAGAAAGAAGGGAAGTGAAGCAAGGGAAATCCTGGGAAAGTTGATCGACGCTAAGAAGGCGTACGATAACCCTAGGAATGCAGTAAGAAGAGGGTCGGTGAATGCTGTAAGAGAGCGAGAAGATGATAAAGTGGAGGCAAGGATTGATAGGCTCGAGAAGGCTCTTTTGAACACGATTGAGAAGACGAATCCACTGACTTCACAAGGGAAGGAGAAATCTCCTGGTCCAGGAGATAGTCAAATTCAGCAATATTACGGGACCCAGGAAGAAGAATATCAGGCCCAGGTCAGTGCAATGGGTAGTTGGAATCCCGATGGGAGCTGGAATCCAGGAAGACAGAGAGATGCACCTTGGAGGAATCATCCGAATTTCAGATGGACTGACAATTAGCAGAATCAGCCAGCACCACAACAAAGTCAGCAGTTTGCACCTCAGCCCGAAAGGCAAGGTTACTGGTCAGGAAGGAATCAAGAGGGGCAGGGCAGCTGGATCAATCGGAACCAAGGAGACCACTCAAGCTGGGGGAACAGAAATCAGAATAATCATGGGAACTCTTATGTGCCACCGCACCAAAGGAATTTTCAGAACAATTACCAGGGCCAAGGAAATCACTACAACAGCTCTTCAGACGGTCAAGGGAACGCTCGTCAGAATCAAGCAAGTGGACCGACTCTAAGTATATGGCCAGGGTCCAGTCAACCACGGAAGTCACCAAAGAGTATCGATGATATGGTGCACGACCTCGTCAGTTCTCAGCAACATATGCAAAGCAACCTGCAATCGAACAATGACGTAGTGCACAAGCTTCAAGATGCTCAACAGGAGCAAAAGGCAGCCATGGATATGCTGGCTAAACAATTGTCCCAGATAGCCACTTCTTTGAGTGATATGAGGGGAAATGAGGGAAAGATTCCCGCCTCCGTAAGGCCACCAGATAGGGCGAATATAAGTCAGGTTACCTTGAGATCCGGGAAGGCATATGATGGGCCAGTGGTAAGAACGAAGGAAGCGATAAGCCCCAAGGAAGGTAAGGAAGAGGATACAATTCCTAGATCTAGGGACTCGGAAGGAGAACGTTCCCTGGTCAAGGATGACCTTAAGATGGGAGACTTGGAAAAACCCTTGCCTAAGTCAACTGAACCATTTTTCCTCGATCCAGAGCCAGTGTTTGAGAACGAGGTAATAAGGGAGGAGACTGGAGAATTCTCAGCCGAAGGCTCTCCAGGAGCAGGAAAACGACTGAAGCCTTTCCCAAGCCGGGGGGAAGCCAAGAAGAAGAAGGAAGAGCTGGTGGATTTCATGGACATTTTTGGGAAACTAGAAATTAATCTACCATTCCTGCAGGCCTTGAAATTGCCGGTGTTTAGCATGTTCATCAAGGAATTTATAGCTGGAAAGGCTAGACCCAGTGGAAAAATTTTGATAGGCGAGAATGACTCGACAGTGATTCAGAAGCGGAGGATGCCTTCGAAATGCAATGATCCAGGTATGTTTACCTTACCCATCTCTATTGGTGATGTGAAGATCGAGCATGCTATGTGTGATTTAGGTGCGTCGATAAATGTGTTACCACTGTCTATATACAAGAAGTTAGTAGGGGTAGGCATGGTGGACACGAAAGTTGTGATCCAATTGGCAGACAGGTCATGCATTTGCCCTGAAGGAGTGCTTGAGAATGTGATAGTGAATGTACATGATTTCTTGTACCCAGCTGATTTCCATGTGATTAGGATGAGTGATAATGAGTCTGCAGAGTCTGGCGGAGTACTTCTAGGGAGACCTTTCCTGCGTACCGCTAAGACTATCATAGATGTTTTTGACGGTACTATCTACCTTGATTACAATGGGTAGAAATATACATTCAGTATAGATGAGGCAATGAAAAGACCTCTTGACGTTGAAAATTTGCATGCTATAGATGTTATTAACCCCTTGGTCCAGGAATATCTTGAGACAGAGTTAATGCAGGAACAGATCGAGAATTCTGAGATGAGTCATGCCATTGATAGAGAAGTAGCCAGTTGGTGTCAAGCGATGAACACAAGTGAGTTATCGGATGAAGAACTAGCGGAAGCAATTCTGGAATTCTGTTCAAGTCCGGAGCTAGCTAGGTCAAGGAAGACACCTTATGTGGCGAGCATGGACAGTTCTACTGAGTCTAAGAAAGGAATGACAACAGAACAAAACCCCTTGCCCCAGGAAAAAGATGTCCCCAAGAAAGAATTGAAAACACTTCCACCTGGGCTCAAGTATGCGTATCTGGAGGAGAACGAAAACTTCCCGGTGATTATTAACAGCAGCTTGACCGAGGGACAAGAAGAAGAACTGCTGAATGTAATCAGGAGAAACAAGAAAGCCATTGGGTGGACGCTCTCTGACTTGGTTGGAATCAGTCTAGATATGTGCATGCATCACATTCGTTTAGAAGAAGGAGCAAAGGCCTGTAGGGATCCGCAACGCAAGTTGAATCCGAACATGAGGGAAGAAGTGCTGAAGGAAGTATTGAAGCTGCTATCCCTAGGAATCATATATTCCATACCAGACAGTGAATGGGTTAGTCCCGTACATATGGTACCCAAGAAGTCAGGTATACAGGTAGTTAAGAACGATAAAAATGAATTGGTCCCCACTCGACTTGTTACTGGGTGGAGGATGTGTATTGACTACCGGAAGCTGAACAAGGCTACTAAGAAGGATCACTTCCCGTTACCTTTCATTGACCAGATGTTGGAGAGGCTGGCGGGCAAGCAATATTTCTGTTTCCTGGACGGATATAGTGGGTATTTTCAAATCTTTGTGAATCCCGAGGATCAAGAGAAGACAACTTTCACGTGTCCCTTTGGAACGTATGCTTATAGGAGGATGCCGTTTGGTCTCTGCAATGCGCCAGGGACTTTTCAGCGGTGTATGATGAGTATTTTCTCGGATCTCCTAGAGGATTGCATTGAGATTTTTATGAATGACTTCACGGTGTACGGGAATTCATTTGACTCGTGTTTGGCAAGTTTGGATATAGTGCTGAGGAGGTGCCAGGAAAAGCATCTGGTTTTGAACTTCAAGAAATGCCACTTTATGGTCCCTGAAGGAATTGTCCTAGGGCATGTGGTATCGGAAAGAGGCATACAGGTAGATCAAGCAAAAATCGATGTCATCTCAAAACTGCCTTACCCGACGAATCAGAAAGAGGTGAGAGGATTCCTAGGGCATGCAGGATTTTATATGAGGTTTATAAAGGATTTCGCGATGATTGCTCAACCACTCACTCACTTATTGCATAACGATGTGGAGTTTGTGTTCGATGAGGAGTGCAAAAAGGCTTTTCAGTTGTTGAAAGATAGACTAATATTTGCCCCCATTATTAGAGCGCTCGACTGGAATCTACCCTTTAAAATTATGTGTGACGCAAGTGACTATGCCGTGGGAGCGGTGTTAGGTCAAAGAATTGATGGAAAAAGCTATGTGATCTTTTATGCATCCAAAACACTGAATCAAGCTAAGAAGAATTATGACACCACCGAAAAAGAAATGCTGGCGGTGGTATACTCATTTGAGAAGTTTCGCCCGTACTTGCTGGGGTCGAAGGTGATCGTTTTCACGGACCACGCAGCTATTAAGTACTTGCTGGCGAAGAAGGAGTCTAAACCAAGACTAATCCGTTGGGTATTACTTTTACAAGAATTTGATTGGGAAGTTAAGGACAAGAAAGGAACTGAGAACAAGGTGGCTGACCACCTAAGTCGTATTTTTCAAGGGGAGACCGAGGAAGCAATCCCAGATGCATTCCCCGAGGAACATTTGTACTATCTGGAAGAATTTCCTAGACCCATCAATTGGGAAAAGCTCATGGCATTAATAGGTCCAGGGGATGCCGAGAAAGGGAAATGTCAGACAAATGCTGAGCCATGGTTCGCGGACCTGGCAAATTACTTAGTCACTGGAGAGGTACCCAGTTCCCAAGTAATCTCCCGGGCCCAGAAGATGAAATTGAAGAGCGAGGCCAAGTACTATTTCTGGGATGACCCGTATTTGTGGCGAATGGGAGCCGACCAAGTAATCCGGAGGTGTATCCCGGAGTGGGAACAGAGGGATGTGCTGAATCATTGCCATGCCCTAGCATGTGGAGGTCACTTTGGACCTAGGAAGACCGAAAGGAAGGTGTTGGACAGTGGGTTTTACTGGCCTACGTTGAATAAGGATGCTTTTGAATTTTGTCAGAACTGTATGAGGTGTCAACAGACCGGGGGAATCTCCAGGAGGGATGAAATGCCACAAGTTCCCATAATTGTATATGAGATCTTCGATGTCTGGGGGATGGACTTCATGGGTCCATTTCCGTCTTCATACGGGAACACCTACATACTTGTGGCAGTGGATTATGTTTCGAAGTGGATAGAGGCAAAAGCAACCACATCGTGTGAAGCTAAAGAGGTAGCAAAGTTCCTTAGAGCTAACATTTTCAACAGGTACGGAGTGCCTAGAGCTATAATATCTGACAATGGGACACATTTCCGCAACCGGACTATTGAAGCTCTAATGAGAAAGTACGGAGTTCACCATCGCCTTTCCACACCATATCATCCTCAGTCCAACGGCCAAGCAGAAATATCAAACAGAGAAATCAAAGCGATCCTGGAAAAGACGGTGAATCGGTTGAGGAAAGACTGGAGCAAGAGAATTGATGATGCATTATGGGCATACAGAACAGCATATAAAACGCCCATTGGGATGTCTCCCTACAGGTTAGTATTCGGCAAGATGTGTCACCTACCGGTGGAAATTGAGCACAAGGCGTACTGGGCGGTCAAAGAGATTAATATGAATCCTCGAGCTTGTGTGGGAGAGAGGAAACTGCAGCTCCAGGAGTTGGAAGAATTGCGACTTGAGTCTTACGAGTCAGCAATGTGGTACAAGGAAAAGACCAAGTTGTGGCATGATAAAAATCTTCGGACCAAGGAACTACAAGTTAGGAAGAAGGTTCTCATGTTCCAGTCCTGACTCAAGTTAATGCCCGGTAAGTTAAAATCCAAATGGATTGGGCTGTACAGTGTTGTGAGTTTGCGTGCAAATGGAGCAGTAGAGATCCAGGGAAGTTTTTGAAACTCTACTCCTTTTCTTGTCAATGGTCATAGGGTAAAGGTATTTAGGGATAACTCGGAGATGCGTGTAGTGGACGAAATGCCATTACGCGCACTCCCTGAATTCGCCTAATCAGTCTGGGAAGTGAGTGTTCTTAAAAGCTTTCCTAGGTCCAGTATTCAAGGAAGTTTTACCATACCCTAACCCAGGAAATCTTGAGAACACTTGAACATAAATTGTAAATATTTAATCGCTTTCTTTAAACCAAGAAAAACCCAAACAAACTCAAAAAAATAAAATCTTCCAAAAATATTTTCGAAATACCAGACTCCTTAGGAATGTTTTTGATACTGTCATATCCTAGAAATGGGGAGTCTGGCGTTTCAGTTTTTTTATTTAATGTTTTTCCTAAGTATGGTTTCGCAAAAGGAAATTGCTAGGGCAAGGAGTTGAGAATTAAAATTTTGGAGGGAGTTGGCACCGGTTCGAATTTCAAAGGACACCTCTATGGGGAGGCGTACGGTCGCTAGCGTCATGCCTGCAACCTCCTGTAAACTGTCCTCTCCCATACCTATCGGCTAATAACCGTGTTCTCTTTTTTATTTTTCCTCACTCACTCTCTCTCTACATCCAAAATTCCCCAAATTTCTCTCTAGGTTTTCTTTCTCTAACCCTAATCAAAGAAATTTCTGTTCAAGTTTTTGTCAAAACTTCTACAGAATTCTTCATGGATAACAAAACACTTCAGGATCCGCCGATTCAAGTGCAGCGGCGTTTATGGCGGATATACTACAAAAATTTAGGGGGCCGGACAAGGCAATGGAGGCGTTTGCCATGTTCGTGGCGGTAATGGGGAAATCTATACCAGCCGTCTCGACATCTGCCGCATCACAACCGGAAACTTCAGGGGTTTCAACACCCAAACCGGTGGCTGCCGCAGAACCCACCCCCGCTGTACCAGAAGAAGCCGTAACTTCTCAAGAACCAACCGCCGCAGAAACTCGCGAAGAAAAAGCAGATCTGACCGCGGGGTTGGAGTTGTTGGCCGTAAGTGAACCCAAGTTAGGTTCTGTCACTGAGGAGGTAAATCCTGTTATTGCCACTGTGATATTTGCTGAGAAGGAAACCCTGAATGCATCTGTGGGTATAGATCTTTCTGCGGCTGTAGGAGTTACAGAGGGGGAAACCCCTGTTTTGGAAGAATTTGCTATGGGGGAAACCCTTGTTGTTGATAGTAATGTTTCAGAAGTGGTTGGGGCGCCGAAGCCCAAATTGGTGAGAAAGATGTCAGAGAAGGGGAAACCCCTGAGAAGTCTGAGGGGACAGAAACCCCTGTTTACATTTCGGGGGCAACCCCATTGTTGAACAAGGAGGGAGAGGCCCTCGATGCTGAGAATGCTCAAGAACCCGTCGATGTCGGGTTGAATTTGCTCGTAGACCTGACGGGGGACACCAATTCGCCAGTAAATCCGAGGGAAGAGCGAAGACAGGCTCGTCGGAGTCTGCTTGATAAGATATATGAAACCGTTCCGTAGACAGAAGAAGGATTGCTGAGTCTAGAGACTGGGGCTCCTGAGCAGGTAAACTCTCCTAGACCTATTGATGGGGGGAGCGACGAGGAGGAGCGCAGACACGCGGCCGAGAGGAAGAGGAAGGGGAAGCAGATTGCTCCTTCCTCGACCAAGAAAGCAAAAGGGAAGTCCGCTGACCACTCTCCTTCTCCACCTGCTAAAGTACCGTCCGATGCCGAGTCAGAAAACCCTAATGAGTCCAGTGACTCCGAAGAAGAACAAGAAGTGGAGCTCAATTTTGAGCCGAAAGAAATCTGGATCACTAAGGAACTGCTGAACGCGATGGGGAAGTTTGAGGACCCAAAACGCACAGCAATATATGCGGAGAAGAGTGTCGTGGGAAAATATGCCAAATCTGGGAAGATGTACGATTCGGCCGAGCTTAAGGGGATCTCAAGCAATGACGAATTTCGGGGGTATATAGGGGTAATCGGCTTTGACTGGTTGCTAAAGCATAGCACCATTGAGGTTCCGATAGACGTGGCGCGGGAATTTTTCTCAACTTTCCGGTTTAAATCCACCACCAACTTGGATGCCGATTCCATCAACTCAGGCTCTTCAATGAAGAGCATGTGATGAGCATTAGGGAGTGGACTCTACGGATGGGTCTGCTGACGCGTACAGAAGATGACGAAGGATTATGGAATGAGAGAATGGTCGGCCCACCAAAGCTCACACCAGGTTTCAAAGTGCAGAGCGCATGGGAGTTCTTGACTCACCCGAGGGTGGGTCAATTTAAAACTAGTTGCTCGAAGGCTCACCATATCGAAGACAGGGTTCTAAGGTTCGCCCAAACCTTCATTAGCTACAATCTGATGGGCACAGCCAACACCGCCTTGACAACCGCCGACTTATACTTTACCTGGTGCATGGCCACGGGTGTACGTGTCCACTTGGGTTACTAGTTAGCTCAAGCCTGCCACCAAGTAACTGCCAACCTCTCCCGGCATCTATACACATGCCACCTTCTGGGGGCTTATTTGCAGCGCAATGTGATCATGAAGATCCACAAGGCTTGCCGGGAAGTGAAGATGTGTCTACCCCCCGAGGTTTTCAATATGGAGTACTTCTTCAACAAGGGGCTGCTAATCATGCACAAGAGGGATGTCTGTTTTTACGAAGTTGGTAAGTCGGAGACCCAGATCAAACAGGAACAAGAGGTGGCGGGAGTGAAGGACGTTGCTGACGTGGGTGAATCTAGGAAGCCAGTCGTGGAAGTGGACGCAATGAGGAAGGAAGTCAGCTGGATGAGATCCGAGATTCAAAAGGTGATGGAAGGGATAGTGGCCCTGCGGGGTAAAGGGAAGGACTGTGGTGAAGCTGAGAGAGTAAGGAAGGAAGTTGCCGGAGTACGAACGGAAATGGAAGGAATGAGAACGGAAGTTCGGAAGGTCAGGGAGGAAATTGTAGCCCTCAAGGGGCGCGTTTCTGATCTGGTGGTAATGTCGTCCCGATGTACTGAGAAGATGACGGAGGGTGTCACGCTAATGATGACAATGATGAATTGGTTGCGCGAGAAATTCCCGGACGCACCAATGTTACTTCCTGGACCTAGTGGCGGACCCAAGGCGCCAAGTCCAGGAGATCTATCTATCCGGAAGTAGCCACAAGTCACCAAGCCTCTAATCACCCCGTCCTCTACTAGACCCATGACCTTGAAGAAGACCGTACCTGGACAGACAGAAGAGAGGAAAGAGAAGTCGGAGTCGCCGGCAAGAAAGAAAGCTAAGGTGACCCAACAGGCCGTGCCGCCCAAGTCTGGCTCCCGAGGGGGTCAGGCACCGAATTAATCCTCCCAACCCAAGTAACTTTTACTTTTCTTCTTTCATTGCTTTCTGTTTTTGCTTTCTGTTTTAATTTTCTGTGCCAGCATGCTTGTTCTGTACATATGCGTTACTACTTCCCACACTTAGCCCAATTCCTGGTCTAAGTGTGAGAAGGGGTTGAACTGTTTTGCATGTTTGGTTTTAGTTGTTGTGCTTTCTCCCACTTAGCCCGGTGTACGGTCTAAGTGCGAGAAGTTTGTTTGTTTTGGCATGTTGTTTGTCTGTTTTGTGTTCTGTTTTATGTGTTTGTACTTCCCTATTTCCCCCCTCCACTAGGATAGCTTGGGGACAAGCTTGAGTGGAGTGGGAGGGGGAGGGAATAGGTGCAGAATGTGAATGTGAGTCTTATAGTTTTTTTTAGTTTTGTCTGTGTGTTACGTGCTGCATGAGCTAGTGGATACAATAAGGCAGAAAAATTCCCTTAGTAAGAGCGATTGAAGATAGGATACACGTCAACTTTGATGCCCTTTTCATTAATAAACTTAAAACGGTTTGGATGAAGTGAGGACGATAGAGGATACCTTAGATAACCTAGTTGTGCAGCCTTACTATAAAGTGAGTTATAAGCCTAAACATTTTGAGCTAACTTGTAACAAATGGGCAACCACTTGATGCTTAGGGAGTAGAGTATAAAGGAGAAAAATTGGGTTATGAAGGTATAAGCTGGACGAAGTCCAGAACTGGTGGTATAAGCTAGACGAAGTCCAGAACTGGTGGTATAAGCTGAACGAAGTCCAGAACTGGTGGTATAAGCTGGACGAAGTCCAGGGGAGGAGAAAAGTAAAAAAAAAAGTAAAAAAAGGAGGTATAAGCTGGACGAAGTCCAGGGGGAAAATAAAAAGTGGAAAAAAGAAGCCTAATTATCTAAGGGTAGGAAGTAAAAATTACCTGACCCGGGAGATATTTTCCTGACCCAGAAAAAAAGAGGAGATGATAAAAAGGAGAAACTCTCATAACCCAACGCATCAGTGGTGTAACTTTAACTCTGGAGCGTTTTTGATCCTAACATCCCTGGTGAGGAATGAGTGATCGAGCGAACCTAACCGCTAGGGAATCCATAGGTTTCTTGACAAACTGACGAACCGTTTGGGTTGACAAAGGAAGAAGGAGGATTTGATCCTAACATCCCTGGTGAGGAATGAGTGATCTGAGAGAACTTAAGCTTGTGGGGACAGTCGCCTAAAAGTTGAAACTAGTGCATGTTTATGTGTTGTGTTTTGTGTTCTTTGTATGTTATTTTCTTTTCTGAGTTTTTAAGTTTTCTAGGTCTAGGTTTTTGTTTTTGTTAGATCTTGTTTGTAGAGTCGTTCTTGGGAACCGTGCATTGAAATTCGCCTTATTTCATTTCTTGTCTTTCATACTTGAGGACAAGCATGGTTTAAGTGTGAGCAGTTTGATAAGGCTAATTTCATGCATAGGTCTAGGGGCTTTAATTCGTGAAATTTCCGGGTCTAACACACGTTTTAAGCCAGGTGTGTGAAGATTTTCGCCAGGTCCAGCAAAGGAGGGAGACAGTTGCGTGGACCTAGGAAAAAGGCGAAAGAGTGGACATTATGCGGAAAATTGCTCGACGGAGGAAGCCTCGGAGTTGAAGGGTAGAATAGAGATTTCTACGAAGACTCTAGAAGGTTATGTCCGCATCTATAAAAGGGAGAAGCATACACGCTGGAGGGATCTTCTCGGTTGGAGACCTCGAGAACAGCTTGTAGCTTAGTTCACTTTTTCACACACTTGGGTTCTATCGTGGGGAGATTCAGGGCGTACTTGGGGTTCACCTTTAGCTTTCATACATTTCGATCTGGTCGTAACACCGTCCTTCTTAGGGCGAAGAAACAATTTATTTTCCGTTTTCGTTTCTGCTGAATTCTTCGAGCTTCGCTGTTTGAAGCTCGGACCTCTTTGTTTTCTGGATATTTCTCTGTTTTTATGCAAGTTTCGTTTCAGCTTATGCCGATTGTGTTGATATTTGTTTGTTGATTATGTTTACTTGAATTCTGAGTTGGATTGTTGGAGTTGGTTGTTTTCGAGGTTGTTTTCTGGATTGTTGCAGGTTCGTGGTTGGATCTGGGAGAATGGAGTTTGTTTGTGGATGAATCGGGTTTTTAACTTGTTGATGTTGTAAGGCTGTCTGTGATTGTTGGGATTTGGAGTTGATTTGAGCAGATCTGTGAGAATCGGAGTTATGGAGTTTATTTTGCTGGGTGTTGAGTTTGGATGGCTTGGATCCGGAGTGGATTAAGCATTTGACGTGAATCTGAGCCGTGTTGATTTAATTTTATGCCTAGCATACGTGTTTTTATTTCATTTCGCCTAGTTTATGTGGATCTGACGTACGTCCGATTCGTAGTAAGTTTCCGGCGTCCCGATTTCTATATTTTGTTTGAATCTAGGAGTATACTCTGTTTTCTTCATTTACACGTCTGAGTTGGTTAGGAGATTGCATGAGTTTGTTAGTTGCAGCTTTTTCTGTACTTACCTTATTTGAATGTCATGGTCCCCACTTTTTAATTCTCTCTGCCTAGTCATATTTAGTCAGTCATTTACACGGTCTAGTGAGTAATTGTTTCTTTCGGCGTTGATGTCTGATTTTATAAGTGTTCTGTGTCCTAGGTCTATCATTTAACTTCCGTGCCTAGGTCTAGTGGTAGTTTAAACCTCAACCCTTTTGCGTGGCAGCAGCCGCTTGTTTCCAGAGTCTCTAAGCACTACTTCACGACTCCATCTTCGTGGGATCGACCCCTCTTCCCTATACTAATCCATAGTATTCGGGTTGAGGGATTTAATTTTTGAAGGGGAGTCGAGTGTGTCCAACGAAAAAAACACTCTGTGTTCCTTGAGTTCCTGGACCTAGTGATCCAGCGGACTTAAGAAGCGCGGTGTCTTGACCAAGCACTTGCATAGTTTTCCCTGTAAGCACACAAACACACGATCCGAGTTTTCCCCACTTCAGTAAACTTCAAGGTGTCTTCTGTGTTGTGTGTAAATTTCATCCTTTTTGGACCAAAGATGAATCTTTAATGAATTTTTAAAGTCGACTGCGCAGTTCTGCCAGAAATTGTATTCTCGTCCACTGAGTTTTGTTTTTGATTTGACCGACCTAAAGATGTGTTTTTGATGTGAAATTTTAACTGGGAGATATTTGATGTGTTTACTGTATTCGCAGTCGGATGGAGTTTTAATGATTTTTACAAAACGACTGCGTTTTCTGTCAGATGTATGTTATACGAGAATAATCTATGTTGTTAAGTTTTGAATGATATGCATGATGCATATGTGTTAAAGAACCATTCTATGATGTAATGATGTGTGGTACGTTGATGTATGCTATGGTGTGTTTCCTCATGGTTATAAAACGAATTGATGGGAAAAGGGGAACGTTGGGGACATGCATGATTTTAAGTCGGTAACTGAGACTGATTGTGATACACATAATTTAAAGGTGATAACTCGCACTCTCAGCGTGACAACAAGGGGAAGGATGTACTTGAAATCTAAGCAGTCAAGGTGGGCTTCCTTTTAAATAAGGACGATGTCCTAAATGTTTTATCGATGGGAATGAAATTGTGTTTATCATGCCTTGTTTGATTTTTAACGTGCCTATCTGATAAAACCATTTCAATCGAATACTAACCCACACTAGAATGAGGCGATTTCACCTTCAATGTGTGCGATTTTCACACACTTATTGAATCTGCGTCTGTTTTCAATTCTGTTTCACTGTTCACTCCGATTTCACTGTTCATGCGTTTACTGTTCACGTGATTACTGTTCACGCGGTTCTGTTCCTTTGATTCAAGTTTTTGAATCGGGCTGCTCTCCTTAGCTGTAAAGGGGAGGAGGAGGCTTTTGCTCTGGTTGTTCGAAGTCTGTGAGGGATGGTGGTCTCTGGTGAAATGGATGGGAGTCCGGGGGTTGGGGTTGAGATTTTGGGAGAGGAGAGTAGAGAGAGGTTGGCTGAGGATGGGAAGCAAGTCACACCCAACATCAGGCGATCGGAGAGGCGAAACTCTTCGAGAGCTTCTTTCGCTCGAAGTCGTTTGAGAAAATCTGGTCCAAAGTCGCCGATGATGAGAATGGCTGAATTGAGGAGAAGTGGTATGCGTGTCAAAGATCTGCATATCTCGGGGGTGAAGGGGACAGAGGAGATGCTTCAGAAATCTGGTAAGGGAAAGAGAGGAAGCTCAGGGAGGAAAATGGCACTGCCTTCCATAAGTGAAGGTAGCGAAGCTGATGTGGGGTTGGTGGAAAAGGGAAACGAAACTGTTGCGGAAGTGTTGATTTCTGTAGACAAGGTGTAAGATGTTTTGTCTGAGAAGGGTATTGAGACTGAAACTATGTCCCTGGAGCTGAGAGGGGGGGAAGAAGGATGTAAGCGGGAAGATGAGTTGGAAGGGACAGATCAGAATGGGAGTGATAAGGAGACTTTGATGTTGGAAGATGGATCAAAACAAGGGGTGAAAGGGGCAGATATGGAGGGCACAAAAGATGGGGCACTTACTGACTGGGAGGAGGCTCCTGAACAGGAGGTATCTGAGTCCATAGTGGCTATGGCGGAAATAGATTTGGCCCTTGACCTTTGTGAAGCTCAGCCTCTGCAGAACATGGAGTTCCTTTTGCCTAGTAATTGAGTTGGATGCTCAAAATGGGCAGAGCTTGCAGGAGTAAATGTACGAGAAAAGACATATGGAAGTTGGAGGAAGAGTTCCCTCCGTTATCGAAGAACTTACTAAAATCTGGGAAGATCCTGGACTCTGGGTCCGTGGAGCAAAGAGGGGTAAATGGTGCTAAGATGGGAGGTGTAGGAGTGGGAGCTACAGGAGGAAAGAATAGGCCCTTCTCTGGGTTTAAACACAATTCCTTTGCAAATGAGAAACAGAATAGGCGTTCGATGGCAGATGTCATCAAAGCTGGGGAGAGTGATCCAATTTTCTTTGAGCCAGATAAAATCAAAAAGATTGGGACTATAGGTGAAAGGTTGGGTCTACCAGCCATCCATTTCTCTGGATCAGACACTTCGTTTTTGGCAGAGAAACTTGGGCATGTGGTGGTTGGTAAATTCTCACATTCGATACCTTCGGCTCAACATATTCAAAAGGCTCTTCAGGGGATGAAGCTGGTAGGGGAATATTCATGGAGTTATATTAATGCTAAGCACATTCTCATCCAATTCAAGCTGATTGCGGATTATGCTAAGCTGCTGAATGGCCCGAATGGAAGGCCAGTTTGGTTTATAGAGAGACACCCGATGATAGTTTTTAAGTGGACACCAGAATTTGATCCGTTCTTTGAATCTCCCATTGCTGCGATTTGGTGCAATCTGGTGGGTTTACCAATACACCTTTTTGAAAAATCAGCTTTATTTGCAATTGGTGGTTTGCTGGGGACACCAATACAGGTCGATCATGCTACAATCTCCCAGAAACGGTTATCTTTTGCAAGAATCTGTGTTGAAATTGACATTTCTAAAACCCCTCCTAATGAAATAGTAATAGACATCTAGGGAAGAGAGATCCATCAAAGGGTCAAATGGGATAGAATCCCTCAATACTGCCAGGAGTGCAGGCATGTTGGACATACAATGGAGATTTGCTATGCTAATGGCAACAATGAAAAACAGGCAAGAAAGGACTACAACACCCATTTTTCTAGATGGCAACAACCAGAGACGGTAGGAAAGGAAGAAAGGGGTACACAAAATAGTGGAGATCATGAGAAAGAGAAGCAGGTTGAGAGGAGGGATGAAAAAGTGGCTTCCCATGTGGGAGAGAGTGACAAAGGTCCTGATGTCAGGTTGGGAGAGGGGGGGGCTTTCCAGCGTTATGCTCAGCCAGATAAAGGGGCAGGAAGACTTGTGGAAGTTGATGAGGAAGGGTTCCAAACCCATTTGGGCAGAAGGGGAAGAGCTAAGGGGTTTAGAGGTAGGGGCTGGGAAGATCTCTTTCGTTTGACAAGGTAGAAGAGAAGGAGGTGGGGGTCAAGGGAGGTTTGGTGAGAGTGTGGAAGGTTATATGGAAAGGACCTACGGTCACCTAGGGCCCCTAGACCAGGGAGAAAGTGTAGTAGTGGATAAAGATTCCTCAAAGGGCTCCTTCTCCAATCCGAAATTTTTTAAAGTTCTGCTAAGTGGAGACTTTGATTCTGAAATCTATGAAGATGAGAGGGATTGGGAGCCAGATGATGAGCTGGACGAATTGGAGGCTCTTGAAGATGGAAGCCTGCTGGAAAAAAGAGGGGCTGAGGGTGAGGAACCCAAGCTCTTAGAGATTGAATGCCCACCGAAGAAAGGGAGGTTTGAGCCCTCCGGTGACACCCTCATGTGTTGACATGCCTTACAATATTCTCATCTGGAATGCTCGGGGTGTGGCTAATAAGAGCACTCAGAGCACCATTAAATATCTAATAAAGACTCACAGAATCTCTGTTTTGGCTATCATTGAGCCTCTGATAAAACC